>NW_010264927.1:1482-21887 GCF_000690775.1 Eurypyga helias | reverse complement strand
AAATTTTGGGGGGTGGTTGGTGGTGGGTTTTTTGGGTTTTTTTTGTTTGTTTGTTTTTTTTTTTTTTTAGAAAAGCTCTGTTAAGTCTCTGTTGAACAAGTGTAAATTGGAGTTTTTCCAAAGGATTATGACCTGTCTAGGTTTTCACAAGTATGGCAAAAATCAGCATGTGACATGAAAGCAACATTTTCCTTTCCCTCTCATCAAAATTCAAGTCCCTTGAAAGCAGAGTACTTGCTGGAGCTTTTTAAAAAGGTCAGTTTTTTCCGCTTAGTGGTGGTAAAATAGCTTCTTTCCTCTAGCCTGTTTTTGGAAACAAATGGACCACTTTTGCTTCCGTTTTCCTCCAATATCAAATCTGGCCTGAGCATCTGATACGGAAAATGTCAATCTGAAAGGTAAAATCTGGTGTAGTAAGAGGAGTCTGTAAGGAAGGGTTTATAGTAGGAAGCAAAGGGCAGCCTGAAGAGACAGTGGTACCATGCCCAGCAATGCAGATCTCGCCTCTGTCTGTGGGCTTCCAGAGCATTTTTAGGAGGTCAAGGAAGGTCTGGCCACTGGCTGAACATGTCCTTGTAGAGGCTTAAACCTGGGGCTCAGTCAGCAGCAGAGAAATTATTTGGTTTAGTTCATTTTGAATTAAAAACAAGGTTTCTTAAAAAAAAAAAAAAGGTGTCTACCCCAGGCTTTCAGCACCTTTAATACTCATTTAAAAATGCATGTCACACAATGAAAGAAAATCAGTGCCAGTCCCCAGCGTGGAACTAAACCTAACCAGCCAAGCAGTTAGAACAAACAAGCGAAAGAGTGGAAAAAATCCAATCCTCCACAGGCCGTCTTTCTCTCTCTCCTCCTTCGCTCCCTCCCTTCTTGCTTCAGCCATGGGTGTTCAGCCACAGGGCTGTATTTTGCAGTCCTGCCTTCACCAAGGCGTGTTAACCCATGCAGCTCATGGATCGTCCCCAGATGTGGGAAGCCTTGATAAGAAGCAAACAACGCCAGATTTACTGTTTCTTCTCACTTTTTGTACAAAGTTTCCAGGAGCCCAGTGGCACGGTGAGGGGTTACAGGCTCCGGCTGAGCGCTCTGGCCTATGCCTACTGTGTGTGGCAGACTGAAGAGGGGACAAGTGGGGGTCAGGATGCTGAGGGAGGCTTGGCAATTTGTTTCAACAGCCAAGCATCCCTGACACTTGATGCATCTTCTCTTGGCCTCTCCTTGCAGAAAGCCCAGTGGAAAGCATCACTTCTGTGGACTGCAGGACAGGCATGGTCTGCTCTGGGAGGGGATTTCAGAATGGGTGGCACAGCCTTGAACCTCTCTGCTAGTGCTGACTAAATATTCATGCCCACTAATGGCAATGCGGTGGGTCTTGTGAGATGAACAAGCTATCTCAGGCCCGTTCAGAGCTGATATTGTCTCTCTTGAGCCAGTCCCCTTCTCTGATAGTTCCCGTGAGTTGTCCACAGCAGAAGGGGCAGGGGCTTGAGTGGAGGTGAATTATGAACTGCCTTCTCCTGGCAGGTAATTGATCCTTTCTGGCTGGCATTCAGCAGACAGAGGAGGGAACTTCCCTGTCTGCTGCCCACTTTTACCTTTCTCAGGGATAAATAAAAATCTCCAGGGCTGTTATGATGCCTCCTCACATAAGCCCGAGATGTACTGAGTATAGATTGAAGAGAAAGAGGAAACAGGAAAAAACATCAGCATCTCAAATGATGTGCAAGAGGGCTGGTGCCTGTGGCACTGCGTGTATTCAATTTCAGCATGCTGTATTTACTTCTGTTTCCCCTCTCTGAAAAGGCAACCTTCAGGCACTTCGATAAATGGATTGAAAGGTTTGTCTGGTTTTAATGATGCTTCTGAAAGAGCCAGTGTGTTATTCTTCCACTCAAATACTTCTGAGCGATTTTGCAATGCCTCTTGGTAAATCGGAAAATTATGAATACCTTGGCATTCAGTAGGTAGGCAATGTTCTGTTCTGGGACTGCTTTAGAAGGAGTGACTGGGGTTCCTAAGCTAATGTTTTCTAGAGAAGGGTATCCTAATCTCGGAGAGTATGGGAACAATAAGTAGATTAATTAAGATATGTGTAATGGAGTGGTATGAACACTTAACTGTAGCAATTAGAGGAACTGAAGCACAGTTTCTGGCTCAGGTGGGATCCTTTAGGGACACAGAATCTATTTTCCCCATGAAGTACAATTCCCTGTGCACTTTGACAGCAGATCTGTCTTAGTGGAGACAGAGGCTCTACCCTTAATTATTGTGGTATAAATCTGTAATACCAGAGTGTCCAAAATGAGGAAGACTGTGTGCCACAGAAGAACTGGGCAGCAGAGGAAAACTAAGTGGAATCAGGGTGGTTTATCTGCATAGCTAAGATAAAATCTGGCTCTATGGCTTTGGCAGTGGAAAGGGAAACTCAGCGATCTGGCCTAAGTGAAAGGATGTAGTTCTGGTTCCTCAGCATAGCAGTCGTGAACCAGCATCCAGGGAAAAAATGTTGGAGCAGTTTTGTTTTTGTTGGGTGTGGGGTGGGGTTTTTTGTTTGTTTGTTTTGTTTTTTGTTTTGTTTTCCTCTCATTCCTCCTTAGCCTTGGCTACATACCAGTGGAGAAGGATGGAAGAGCTTGGGGAGAGAAGATTGATTTGGTCCCACTGACTGGTATTATTTATGCACACAAAATGCTTGTATCATGCAAGACGTCCCACTTGGTACTTCTGAACCTCAGGGAGAGGGGTGGCATACTTATTTCATTATCAGTACAGTTACACCTACCCTTAGCCAGGCTGGTTCTGTCACTATACCCCACGGTCAAGGTGCTCTGCTTGTATATCACAGACTCAGGCTTCAAAGAAGATCTAAGTATTTTCTATGGTATAAAATTACTTCAGAAGAAGGGATTTAGAGAAATTCTTCTATATCAGTTTGTTTGACAACTTCAAATTTAGGGGGCCTTCCCAGGGAGACCTTAGTAGACGCCCTTATCTGAACAGTCAGGCGTCTGGGACTTGAAGTCCCTGTGCTTTAACTACTGGGTTTAACTAGTGGGCTCTTTGGAAGGGGAAGGAAGATGTTGGTGACTGATTTGAGGAAGGCAGTGGAGAGAGCAGAGGACATGTGCATCCAAAGGATTGTGAATAATGATGTGGAAGAATGGATGTGAATTGTAAAAGTCTCTGTCTCCGCAAGAACATTGCTTTCTCTTAAGCTCTGGAGGGTGTCTGAAACCACTTTCCATCTCACACCTTGTAAAACTTGAGCCTAGTGTGTGAACACTAGCTTTTAGAAATGGTGGCACAGCAGCCGAGCCCAAATTCCTTGTGTGCCATATAGCACCGTGCAGGCATAGAAAAATAACCAGTCCTGAGTGGGTCCATGGCCTGATCTTCATTCAGGCAAAAGGTAGTCATGCAGATAGCAGCAGCTATTCTATTTCTAAGAGGTATCATGTTTAAGAGCTTGTTAATGCCCTCCTTCCTATCCCTTAGGCAACCAGCATGGGCAGCAAGTGTAAACAAGTAAAGATATGCAAAGGGTGAAATTTCATTCTAGCTCAGGGCATGTTCTGTGATGCAACGAATGAGCAGTTAGAGGGAAGGTTGGGATGCAAATCTGCAGTGCTCCTTCCCAGAGCTGGATATAATTGTTACAGGCAGACAGAGTCGAGGTGTGGATGGAGCTGAGTGGGACTGCGTGAGTGGGAGAAGAAACATGCCTGACCGGCTCTGGCAGTGGTGGGGGGGTGCCTATTCTGGCAGCAGGTGGGTGAGCATGTGGGTTGCAGTGAGAGTGTGGTGAACATGCATGACTGAATTATTAGTTCGTTCTGCACGTGGCTGAGTCGGGTTGGGGGAGGAATGTGGTCAGTGGAGCAGATTTCTTTTGTGCTTCTGGTCATAGTGTGAAGAAAATACTGAGACCAATATTTTGATTTGGCTGTGAATCTAGAAGGACTGCCAGTGAGCAGTAGCTCAGCAGTGAATCTGCCTTTACAGCTCTCTGGGACACTACAGCATCCTAATTCCCTCCAGGGCTTTGTGGACCAGTTTCCAGCTATTGTAAATTGCTTGCAGGGCAACAAATCCATTTACATCTGGGTAATAGAAAATATAAATTTTGCGCCATCTTCCTTGTCTGTCCATCTGTCTTACTTTGCCATCCTTGCTGCTTTGTCTTTGTTAGCTCTCCCTGGCTGTCAATTGAAGCTAAAATGGACTTTC
Source organism: Eurypyga helias (assembly GCF_000690775.1). Lineage (NCBI taxonomy): Eukaryota > Metazoa > Chordata > Aves > Eurypygiformes > Eurypygidae > Eurypyga > Eurypyga helias. The sequence goes on along the minus strand of NW_010264927.1, from coordinate 17,660 downwards.
TTGTTTCCCCCGTTGATTCTCCCTTTCAGATGTGGTTAGCAGTGATCCTGGATTCTGGGCCATGTACCACTGTGCAAAGAGGCTGCACTGTGCCTTGGGAAGAGGGGAAGGCAGAGCAGGACCTATTTATGATGAGAAGCATCTGGAAACTGGGGTATAAACCAGGCAGAAAGCAGCGGGGTTAGCTCTGAGCATGCATGCTGGAGCCAAAGGACTGGTGATGACCAGACCCAGAGCTACACAGAGTGGAGACTGGGGAATAGCAGCTGTCCTGGCCCAGAAAGGGTTCTACTTTTGGTCCTTGCTGTGGGTAGGTTGCTGTGCTGGACCATGGGACCTAAAGGCTGAGCTGCCCTCAGTCTCTTGAATCACAGAGGTGGTTGTAGTGGGAAAGCCTCTAGTACCTAGAGAGAGTGGGAAAGCTGGAAGGTTAGAGGTGTAACAAAGATAGATAGATATGGGGAAGATGCGGTGTTCCCATCCTGCACATGCTTCCCATGGCTTCTCTCCTGTTTCCAGTGAGTGGCTGCGTGCTTGCTTGAGGGCTGGAGATGGCTGGCATCAGGAAAGCTGCCCCCAGCCCTAGAACTATAGCGGGTGGTGATTTTTGGGCTAGGACCAGTCCTGTTCCTAGTTAAGCACTCCTCCCTCCCTGCAGAGCTCTTCTCTTTAGTCTATGGCTTAGATACCTGTTCCTCCTTCCAACTGTGGGAGGCTGAGACTGATGGGCTGTGTGGTCTGTGTTTCTGGTGTGTGTGTGAAGAAAACACCCCAGACAATTGGGATTCCAAGCACCAAGAGGCTCTAAGGCAGGAAAAGCATCTGATATTAACCTTGCGCATCCTTTAGCTGTTGGTTTTCTTTTACTGAATGAGTATCACATGTCCTCCCTTCGCGCATCATCCCCCCGCCCCCCTGCTCTGGGCTCTACATCAGCCTCCTTAATAAGAAGTGCTCTGATTTTAGTCCCCAATGAGTGCTGAGACCTTTGCTGCAGGGCTTACTGTTGCCTGAAGCTCTCGTCTGAAATAGCTCATTGGCTCTCAGGCATGCTGCACACCCCTGAAGAGCTTTTCCGAGCGGGGTACTCTGCATTGTGCGTGGGGGCTCACAGCCCTCTCTCACCCCACCCCAGCTCCTTTTATTCAGCAGCATCATCAACGACTGGGAGGTAGGAGTAAAAAGCAAACTCTCCAGGTTTGTTGTTTATAGTAAATTCCTGCAGGTAGTCAGCTGCTGTACTGATGACTCCAGAAGAACCTCACAAAAATTCATGGGTAAGGGGGCCTTGTTATAAAAGTTAATTGGCAAGGATACACCTCCACCAAGCCCAGCTCACGGCTGCCATGAGTGCAGTGGGAAGATGTCTCCCTGTCAAGTGGCACTGACCAGAGCATGGACCAAGAGAAGCATCCTTTCTCTCACCCCTTTCCCCCTACCCCATGATGATGCCTTTTGCAGGGTGCTCTCAAGGTGGGTTGTTTCTTTCACATGAATTTCACAGTCCTTCAGCTGCCTCCACCTTTATCTTTAAGAGACTGTGCTTATATTTCTTCCATCTCAGTAGTAATTGTTTGATTGACCCTCCCATAACTTCTTCAGTATTCCAAGAACAAATAGCATTTCCTGGGGTTAAGATACAGCAAATGTAAAATGTGTGGAAGGTAAAAGGCTAAAAGGAGAAGACTTAGAAACACAGTGTCTAATTAAAGTAAGGATTAGCTGCTTTAAGAGAATATTATAGGAAATAGCTTGAAAAGATACCAGAATGAATTGGCCAGCGTTCTGAATAGGACCAGCCCCAGCTATTACACAGGGCTTGATACGACCAATAAAGACTCATGAATCAATTCTGCAGAGACGGGAAGAAATGCATTTGGGCAGTGATGGGAGGGAGTTGCAGATGCTCTCCTAGCTCTGTTTCAGGGCGGGAATCCTCTGTCACCATTGTCATGGATAATGATGAAACTGATGCACAGGGCAGGGCTGCGGGGTGGAGAACAGGCTCATCTTCAAGTGAGTCAGCCTGGCCATATGCTTACCACTCTCTCTGGGACTCTCATCCCTCTGTTTTCTACTGTGTGTCCTGGTGCAAGGAAGGGAACTGCAGCTCCTTCCCCAGTGTCATCATCAGCTCTTTCACCCTTACAGGTGTGCACCTAAGCTGTTTCTGCCATGGGTCTCTCTGCCTACACATAGAGTAGTTCCTGACCAAAGTGGTGGGAAAGCAGATACTGTGGTCAGGGACCCCAGTGGGCATCTGGCACCCTCTGAGGTGCTGTGGGAAGGAGACTTGGAAAGCAAGGAGGCTCCCTTCAGTATCTAAAATGTGGCTACTTAGCTCAACTGCCCATATGCATTGACTCTGAAGTGCTGGGCTAGGAAACTTAGAAAAACTAAACCTTGCTTGCGAGGTTTTTAGTGTTTCTCGCTACTGCCAAAAGAGATCCAGAGATTCCCCTTGCCACAACAGCCCACCCCTCCATCCACGCCTTTCTGCAGTCACATTTTGTGCCCTTCACTCTCTCCTTTCTTGGACCAGCCTCCTTCCTACTCCTAACCCAGCATAGCTGACTGCAGGGTGATTGGGTGTTTGTTTAGTTAGTTTTTGTAATATGCTATTTGTTAGAGTAACTGGAAAGCCCTATTGCTTCTGTTCACACTTGTTTGAAGGTGGGGCTAAAACCTCTGTGTGTTGAGGAGGTGTGACCGTGACATGAAACGATAGGTGACAAGTAATTTTTAATAATCATTGTTTGATATTTCGTTAATTCATTGGAAAATGGATGTGAAAAAATGACCTAAGATGGCCCTCCTTTGGGTGGATGGTTGTACCAGGTCACCTCCAGAGGTCCTTTCTTACCTGAATTTCTTGATAAATCTAAAAATCTTGTTTTCTGTAGTGATATTTTCATCCTGAGGTGTGTTTTTTATTTACTTGTCTCACAATGCATAGCATGGTGAGACTGGACAGTATCTGGAATCTTGTCTAAGCACAGAATTCCAATCAAGTGTTTCTCCTTTCATGGCCTAAACAAATCTTACTTTGCGGGAGAGCACAAAATTGCAATTTCAAGAGCTCATCTGTAGAAGTGTTTTGCCAATCATGGGCTGCAATGCCAAATGCGGTCAAAGTCTTTACATCTTCAAAGTGAATGTTGCTAAATGAGGGCTTGCAGCTGGAAGTGGAACTGCAAGGCTGAAACTGGACCCATACATGATTTTTTTCAGCATATTTCCCTGTCAAAATGGTTCCCTTTGAGAATCTCTGTGGGCTGCACTCGGTCTTCTTAGTCTCTGAACTGCCCATCGTAGCACCTGAGTTCCTTCCTAGAAACACAAATATTCTTGCATGGTTTTTCTCATGTAAGGGTAAAATGAACTGGAGGGGGGGATGTGTCACGATGGCAACTTCAGTGTTCCTATTAATTTAATATTTTCCTTCCAAGACACTGTGATAACCACAGTAGACTTGATTCTGGCTTTCTGTAAAGACTCTGAGCAGGATTTTCGGGGATATCAAATGGTGTAATTTTTTTAGGCATTAAGAAAGCAGGGTCAAGAAACCCTATTTTGAATGACTGGCTACTTGATGTACCATGGCAATTGACCCTGTGGAGGCACTGCAGGCCTAGCCAGCCTCTGATGTCGCTTCTCAGATACCCCTGTCAGAACTGCTCCGGGAGGACTCAGCCTGGGATTGACAGATGACATTTCCAACTTGAGAGGCCAGGGATGCTCAGAACATTATTGCAGGGCCTACGCCATGGAGCTGCGTCCCTGCACAACCTCCACCATGCAAACTCCCTCTTCATCTGTCACCGGCTACTGGTCTTGGTGGCAATGCCTGTGTGTGGGATCCAGGAGCCGTGAGGTCCCCATCCCAGCTCTCAGCCTTCCCCCTGCCCTGCCCAACAGACCCTAGAGAAACCTGTAGCGTTGCCACCCTGGCTCAAGCTGTCTTCTAACACCACTGTCATCTGTGACCGTTTTGTAGCCAGCTGAGGCAGCATATTTTGGAGTGGGTCAGCCTCCCCTCTTCCACAGGAGCTATTGGAAGAGCTGACTGCAAACAGATTTTCACTGCCCCGATGTGGACTGATGTCAAACAGTGCCCAATGAGAGCTGACAAGCTGACAGACCTGATCCATCAATGGAGGATGAGGAGAGGGGGAAGAGAACATCTCTTGTGCACGCCTTCAAGAGACAGAAAGCAATTTCACAGATGGGCCAGCAAAGCTCTTGTAAGTGATACAAGTCCATATTTAATAGCCTATCCATTTCTGTGGAGGCAGGCGCAGGTGCAGGGGATACAGGGATAAGAAAAGTTCAGTGCCAGGCACAAAGTATCCCAGAGGAGTCCAGCTTCCATGGGCAGACTCCTGTTTGGTGCTGTGTCTGACCAGTAAATAACTGGGGATGGCCTGGGTGGGAGCCCCCACTGAGAACAACAATCTTCTCAGCACAAATCCAAAACATAGCCTCATACTAGCTACTATGAAGAGACTTAACTCTATCCCAACCAAAACCAGCACAGCTCAGAAGTAGAAAGTCTCTGGAACTAGGCTTTGGGCCACAAGGAATTGTTCTTTCCCCTTTTGACTTGGGCATCCTGTGTTGCAGAGTACTCCAGAAAACTATTTGTGATGGTGAGGTCAAGGAGAAAATTTTTGGGATTGGCTTCTTCTGTTGGTGCATGGTTCGTTGTTGAATGCACAGTGAAAGGCTCTGTGCTGAGAACTGTCCTCTCAGGGGAGCAGTGCCCTTTGGGCACTGCCCTCACCTTTGATGAAGTCAAAGATGCAGCTTTTCTGGAGGAGGTAGCTTGTGTCCTTTGGTTAGGGATCACAGTGTTGTCTTGATTAGTGGGTCAGAATTAGGGCAGAGAGGGAGCACTCATAGCTTTCTCCTTTCCATGGGTACTTTGTCCAGGCTCTGAATCAGACCACATCTCACAGCTAGCTATTACCCAGGCTTGAACACATTTGGGCCTACTGCCTTGCCCCAGTATCATCCCTCTTATTGGCCTACAGAATGACACCCATTACGTTATTTAAAGCCTTAAATTGGGCCCAGTCTGAATAGAATCATCCCTTGTGAGCTCACCTGTTTGAAGCCGGTCCCAGCTGAACAGGCTTGCCAGGATCTTCTCAATATAGATCTGAAAATCAGCACTGACTTGGACTTGATTTACTGGTTGCTGCTCAAGAAAAGGCCATGTAAAAACTGGTCCTGTAATGACTGTTTTCCACACTGACCCGTTTACTACTTAAGTCCATAACAAGCCATTATTACAATTTCCTTTTTCTTCCTCCAAGATGCAGACTGGTTTCAGGTGCCATCAACAGTCCAGGTAGCAGACTGGGTCAATACTGACAATTTTCACCCTGTGCTCATGAAGGTATTGTTAGGTATTGTTGTGGTAGCTTTGTGTCAGACACCTAGTAAGTTGTGGGGCTCAGAAGGGTCATTCAACTGCTCTTCCCTCACCAGGGAAGTTGCAAAAAATTCTGCCACTGTCCGTACTCATTCCCTTTATCCCAGGTAACATGACTAGTGGTAAGAATGTCTTAGAAGTGGTCTGGTGGCCTGGGCTTGGGCTCTGATTTCAGTAATAAGCAGAACAGTGCAGATGAATGACTTGGTGGTCAGGCAGAGCTGTGGTTGGGCTCCGTGCACGGAGCACAGGGCTAAGGATTTTACTTCTGCTGTAGCATTGTCAGTGCAGGCTGGCTGCTTTATTTCATCAGCGCAGATGATTCAGAGAGATGAATGGTCCAAATGCAGAACACTTTGGGATCCCCTTCTATGAAAGATATGGGGGAAAACCAAGCTACTGTTGCATTAGAAGTTAAGCCGCTTAATTGGTGCTATACTGTCAGTAGTAACCAAGCACATAGCTTAAAAATATAGAAACCAGGCCCTTTCTGTTTGGTCCACGTCCTTCCCTGTGACAAAGTGAAAACTGGCATCTCCTTGCTTTATAACTGTCTGATTTGCAATCTCCCTCTTCCCCCACCCTCACAGCAGCCTGTCCTCATACTACTGATTCATTGTGCAATCAGATGGGTGATAACAGATGCTTCAGGAGAAGGGAATCTTCCTCCACAATTTGCTTAGCCAGTTGTGTGGTTGGAGTAGGAGTCAATTCCTTCCTGCCGTCTGCAGCCGTCTGCAGCCTGAAACGACTCATCCATCCCTTACCATCCTAGGGGTGCAACTATAAATACTAGCAAGGGTTCACAGAAGTTGCCAGCCATTTTTAAGTTCTTTCTCCAGTCTGTCTTTGACCGCTTCTTACGGCAGCAAAAGGCTTCTGATAAAACACAATGTGCAGAGGGGTGTGAATGGCTAATCGTTCATTCCACTGAGCTGCCTGTGCTCTGCGTGTTGCAGGAGAGGGTTAGAAGGCAATATTAACTCATTTTCACAGTGTGCTTCATTTCCATTAGCAGAATACCCTCTAATTTTTGACTTGGCTGCAACACGGTGGCATCTGTCATGTCTTAGAGGTAGGTTGGGACATTTACTGTACTGGGTGGGATAGACACAGTCGAAAGGCACCTGGCCCCATGCAAACGTGAACTCGGCAACTTTTAATCAGACACAGCCCCCCTTCTTGCCTCAGTTGCTAAGTTTGAAGGGAAGTAACATTTCCATCTCAATTTCAGTGATTAGGAGTGACATCCTCTTTCTGCAGCCATCTGGGGTGTGAAAACAAATACATCTGCGTGGTCCAAATCGATCCAGAAAGGTGGAAAGCAAACCAATGGCTATCAGAAAAATTACCCCTCTCTGCCTCACTTCTTCCCGCCCGCCTCGGTTGTTTCCTTTGCTGATCCGTATTTCCTCCCACGCTTCAGCTGGGCCAAATTTGGCTTTGTCTGGTGGAGGGAAGGGCACGAGGAGGGTCATGACTGGTGGGGAAGGGGAAGAGGAATGGGGCTGGGGTTTGTGGGGAGGGGCTACTCATGGACCTGGCCAGGTGATGACTCCCACCCCCCTAGCCCCTCCTGGGCTCCCCTCCAAGCCCATTTCTGGGATCCTGACTGACTTTGGCAGTTGGCTCCCGATGCAGGAGGGTTTCCATGGCAATGTACCAGTGCTGCTCACTCTCTCCTCAGTGCTCTGCCTTCCTTTCCCTCCCTCTCCTCGCCCCCCTTCCTAGCCCTCCTGTTTCTCAAGCCTGTTGCCATGGAAAAACCATAATCCAAAAAGAATTTCAGATCCCCCCCAAACCTGTTGGGTTGTGGGGTGGGGGTTTTTTGGTGCCAGAAGTTTGCTTTTTAGTTTAATGTGTGGGTAGGGGAGGCTCCATCTGCCTCTTTGAAACCTTGTCCCTGGGCAAGAAGGGAATCTCTGTCTTGGACCTGGAGGTCGGTCCTGGAAGGAGGGTGGTGGGAGGCTGCTGCTGGGCACCCTCGCAGGTTTATGGCTTTGAGAAGTGCTTATGTGACACTGCAGGTTATGACCGTTTTTTTGAAGGAACCATGTTTGGAGTCTGGATTCTGAATCAGTGACGTTTAGGTACCCAAGACATGTTGGAGAAAAAGGAGGAGTGAGAAATTTCTGAAAGGTGCCTCCTCTGGAGGCTGCTTTTTCTGAAATGATCATAGTGAGTGCTGCCAACAGAAAAGGGTGCAGACAACTCATACGCTGCCACAATCTGTGCACATCAAGAGCCACGGAAATGATGCAGCTGAGGGTACTGAATGAGACCAGAACTAGAGCCCACATTATCCCACCTGGTGCTCATGCTAATTCCCAAGCTTTCAGGGTATATCCGCACTCTATCAGGAGTTGTATGTGAGGGTTGTGGGTTACGTTTTAGTTTGTTAGCTTAAACACCAGTTAAGGGTGAAATCAGTTGTTTCTGCTCACATTAAATAAACTTGCCTAAATGTCTCCATATGTCTGAAAAGCATACGGATATTCTGGTAGCTCTGCTGCTCTGCGTAGCAGAGCTGGTTGAATTGGAGTGAGCTGTGGTGTGGTAATGGATGTTGAATAGAATTGACCCTCTGCTGCACTCTCCATGGTAGTGTTCTGGTCGCACTCTTAGCACGCTTGCTGTTTCCATCTGCACTGTGTTCAGGTTTCCCACAGTGGGCACTGTGGCCTGGAATCCTCAGATGCATGTTGGAAAACCTTATTCACAGTATTTCTAGGTCCGAGGAGTCCTGGAAGTCTTCTGAGCAATGAAATATTCTTGGGAGATTTCCCACTCTGACTGTTCAGGAGGGAGGAGGGAAAGGCTTCAGATAATATATCCCAAATTTGGACCTTGTACTTATTTCAGACCTCCTGAGAGTCTTTTATTGGATGTGATGTTAGTATCATTCCTGAGGTTTCTTTAAACAGACCTTTTTCCAGAGAAGAATCAGAGGAGTAATTCAAGATCAAATGCAGCTCTAAAGCAAAATGGAACATTTACTTCACTGGAGATGCAGCATCAGGGGCTGAAGTTGACTCTTTCTCTTCCTATTCAAGAAACATTGAGGATGCACGTTTTGTTTCTTTTTTATATGGAGAACTACATTCAGGCAGCCTGCTGCAGACACCTAACCTACGCATTGTGGTTACCTCTCCCATTGTCTGTGTGTAGCCAGGCATCTGAGTCACTTGCTGCTCGCCTGGCCTCAGATGCCATAATAGTCACAGAGTCTGAATTGGGCATGTGGAGCAGGTGAGGTAAACTTTTCAGGTGGTTGGAAAAATTATAGATTTACAAACCCATAAAGTCACAGTGCTGGGTCATTGTAGCTCCTCTTCTTTTGCATGAATTTCCTGGAAGGATATGGATGTTCAGCTGCCACAGACTGTGGTCTCCCACAGAAAGCAAAAAGTCTGTTCTGTCAACAATGCCCTCTTTCCTTGTCAATAGGTCTTTACCCTGTTCTAGATGAACATAATTTCTTCAGTCCCATGCCCTGGGTTGTTTGTCTCCTTCCATCTTCAACCTCTTTTCTGACAATGCTGAGAAAGGAGGTGGAGAAGCCACAGTGCTGTCTTGGGCACCTGTCAGGTGGACCCATTTCTATGTTCCACAGAGGCTCCTGAACATCCAGCAGCAGAAAAAAAAATCTCCAGTCACTATCAGTCTGGTCTAGGAGTTGAACCGTTGATCAGAAGGCAAATATTTCTTTCTGCATCTTTCACACCCCAGGGATGGATCCCTGAAGGTATTCCAAAGCACTGTGTGAGAGGAGTGCACTGACAATATCAACAGACACAGTTGCCCTCCTTGTGCTTAGCGAGACCTTGTGCAGCCCCAGACATCACTCTCTCTTTTACCTAAAGGAAGAGAGATGGCATATAACTTTATTTAACAGAGCCTCGACTACAAACTACATCACAAAACACTCTACAAAGTTAATAATACAAGGCACAAGTCGGATGTGATATAAAAGATGTAAATGTGTGAACTCTGAGTAGGACTTTGGCTGTGTTCCCAGCCATGTTCAAAATGTACCCATGATATTTCTATCTCCCATATTGGGAACCCACTAGAGACAGGCAGAAAAGACTTAGGTTGAGTTTATTATCCGTATTTATCATTCATTTCAGAATAGCATCTTCCTCCCACACTGATCCGTCCTCACGGCACTACATATGCACCCAGCTCAAAGCAGGAGGCTTCACACTCTGACTTTTGGGGCAAGAGTTGAGAATGGTGAGATATGCTTGAAGCATTCGGCATGTGTCGAGAAACTCAAAATAGACGGTGCAAGGGAATGTGGACCGTGTAGCTCTGAAGGTAGACGTAATGAAAGGAATTTGCAAGCTGTCAAGTCATGGGACTTTGGGGCAGAAAGGAGGCATGCATGAGTATAGGAACCCAGGTGAAAGATTGAAAGTAGGTTCTTGGTGTTCATCTCCTTTTTAAATTTTCCCAGTGCTGGAAAAAGGGATGATGTCGGTGGAAGAAGAGCACAGAGGGGTTATGGCTGTGGCCAGGGTGGGGATAAGCAAAAGCTGGGGGCTGAGGATTTGCAGAGTAATATTTGAGTTGGTGGGACCTGGGGTCCATGGAGCACCTGGATGGTGACATCTTTGCTTTCAGAGCTTTGTTGGCCCACAGTAGGAGCACAGACAATGCCAGTAGTCGTGCAGTTGAGCTGGCTGCAGTGAAGGCAGCAGTGCCCCAGCAATGGCTGCGTTGGAAGTGCTGATGAAGGTGGTGGCTGACAATTTTTTTAGAGATGGCAGTTTGGGTGGAGAAGCAGCGGCGCAGGGAAGGGTGCTGGTGGTGAGGAGGGTACTGATTGCAATAAGTGTTAGAGTGCTAACAGCAAGTGAAGATGAGGGTAGCTAATTACAGACATGATTGTGAAGAGAAAGAGGAGGCAGGCTCGAGGAAGAGTGGTGAGGTCTGCGATTACGGCACTTCACAATGAAGAAGCTGCTGCTCAGTGCGGGGCTACAAGGGGTTCAGCTCTGGTATTAACTGAAGCTGTGTTCTCCACATGTGTCAGCTCGTGTCTTGCTTGCTCTTCATCCTATCTCACTCTTCACTCTCTTTGCTACTGCAGCATTTTCCCTGTTTGCATGTAGTGCGAAGAGAAATACGTTAATGGTTCCGTGTAGGAAAAAAAAAGAAAGGAAAAAAAAAAATCTTAAATTAGACACTACCCCAGTGGTGATGCATTCCATGCCCCTACTCAGACAAATGCTAGCTGGGAGGTCTTCTCGGGAGGAAAAAGGTTTTCCTAATGCTGCAAGGAAAACAATCACAAGGAAATATAAAGGGGGTGTGTGTGTGTGTGTGTGGCACCCAAACATAACTGTTCTGAGACCTTCCTCAGCCTAAGGAAGGGTTAATGCTTTAAATGCAATGTAATTTCAGCGGCACTAAGGAACACGTTTCCATGGAAACATCAACCCACGAAGGGAGAGAAAGAGGGAGAAGGGAAGGGAGCAGCAGCGGAGAGTGATAGGATCCTCTGGCAAAGGAGAAGCAGCCTCCAGACCCCCACACAGTTACTGACAGGAGTGATTATTTATTTGGTTGTTTTAATCAATTCCCCCTTGGAGTTGTGATAGGGAAGAAAGTGATAGGGTTCCATCTTGGCCAAGCTGCTACAGTCCCAGGAAAATCTAGTCACACTTTTTGGTCGAGTCTCCTTGTTGGCAACGACTCTGCTCCTGCGAACACTGCAAATTTGCTGCCCTTGCAAATGCGTGCCTGCTTTCAGCACCTGATAGACATGGAATAACCCCCAAATCACTTGTGGTTTCGTGGTGGGTCAAAAAAGTTAAGTTAGTCTGCTGTTTCAGAGAATGTAATAAAGGGATTTATTTCAATCTCTCCAGCTAGTTTAGCCTTGTCTGGCTTCTGGCAGTGGTGGGAGGGATCTTTCTGGGGGATTTGAGTGGTTTTCTGCAAGCAAGAAAGTCCTGAAAGCTCTAGAGGAAAATTGATGTGCTCACCTGCTTGCTAGTCTTGACTCCCAGGACAGAAACTGGGATGAGCTCTGGGTAAATACCGAGATGCCCTGACGGTTGACACCACACCACCTTCAGAAGACCAAAGGGGCTGTTGACATGGACATTGACTTGGCCAGTTGTTTTAAGCTGTGGTCCACAGCCACGTGGGTCCGTGGGAGATTTCGAAGGGACATGCAAAAGTGATCAAGTAAGGCAGTTGTCAGTGGGATTAAATTCACTGTATGGGGACAGTAGTTCAGCTGGAATATTTTTTACAGCTCTGCAAATTGACAGAGCTTGAAAAACATCATCCTGGGTGAAAAATCACTGTGAAGAGCCTCATTTGACTTCTGTTCTGTGACTGCTTGTCCTATCGATGTTTGTATGACTGTGCCCTAAGACAGATAAACAGATCTGAAGGACATCGCTTAACCTTTGGGTATTTGCCTTTTCCTAGTGGTATGGCTTCCATCAGTGACCTGTTAGGTGGGTGCCAAGACGTAATTATGACCCATTGTCAGCTGTTCTGACAAATGTAATCTGTGCTTTTACTGCCCCATGTAAGCAGTCCTTTCAAATGGGAGAAATGCCTTGAAGAATAGTTTTACTTTGGAGAAATGTGATGTGCTATCTGTTCCTAATGAATAAAGGAAGGATGGAAAGACATAGCAATAAAAAAATAATACTTTAAAAAGTAATTGACAGGAATTTATTAACTCGGCAAAGCTTTGCAGCTTGATCTAATTTTGGACTGAACATTTAGTTTTTATTTTATCCAGTCACTGTAACAATTTTGACCTTAAAGCTATTTTCTATTTTCTACTAGCTATTTTCTGTTACTTAAAGGTTTGGTGAGTCAATTCAGAAGTATATTTGTTTTTATCAAAGCTTTTTGGATTAAGAAAAAAAACCCCAAAACAACAACTTTCTGAGAATAGACTGATTTCCTATGAGATTTATAGATATTTCCAGCTTTAACCAGAATATGCTCTTAAAACACTTTTCCCTCTTTCTGTTTTATTTCCAGTGAAGTCAGGAGGTGTAGAGGTATATTCTCAATCTACTTAGTACTGTGGCTTTTTCCCAGCAGAGAAGATAGTTTTGGAAGAAAAGTTGTAAATCAAATATTTTGGGTTTAAAATTGAATATTTTTGACATGGAAATCCTATTTGCGGTCTCCGGTGATTAGGAGCATGGGAATTTTATATTTCTGTTTCTCCTTCATGAAACTTGGATGGACTAAGTCTCCAGTGATATCCCATCTCCTGTTGAGGGATGCTGTTCCTTGTAGGACTCTTTCAGGGTGGCACAGTACCGATGCATTTTAACTGGGACTCTTATCCGTAAAAGAAAGGGCAGAAGTTGTCATGCAACAGGCCAGACTGTGTGGGAACCTGACCGTACCAGCAGCCTCGTTTTCTGTCCAATGTCATTACAGTTTTCAGATCTTGTGGTTCTCTTTCTTTCTGACAAAATGCTGACCTCCTCATAAGAAAATGTTGTTGCCAAGTTCTTATCCCCCCTTCCTATTTAAAAAGTGTTTTTGATAGGTAATTTCTCCTGTCTCTGGCATTTGTGAAAATAGGTCAGTCAGGATGTGTGTGAGAAAAATTTGGCTTTGGTTGGGTGTTCAAGATATTGCTGTGACTGACATAGTGGATGGGGCAAAATGAAGATTTATCTTGTCCTTTTGTTTTCATAAGCAGGTCACCTCATCCTAATGCAGACCTACGTTTCCTACAAGTAACCTAGCTTTCAGTCTGGCCTTGGCACTGTCAGCAGCACCTTGGCAAAGGGAGTGTGAAATGCCACTAGACCCAAATGGCAGCACCTCTTTCCCCCTTTCTGTGGAAGGCAATGACTGCATAGGATGAAAAGCAAATAGGGGATAGGTCCTCGACGGTAGCAGATTGGTACATGGGAGAAAGAGTTATTGTGGAAGCTCTGAAGCTCACTGAAGCAGCTGGACAAGCAGCCCTTCACCAAGGTGTCATTACTGTTATTTCTGCCCCGGTTGGAGCTGACCCCATGTTCCCCACTGTGGGGTAATTCGGTGACCCTGCACAATGAGTCCCCCCTCTGTCCGCTTCCTGATGGACATCTGTCCGTGCTGCAAAACCCCTGTGCTGCGGTGCTTGAGTTTCCTCTTATCTTTTCAGGAGACAGGAGGGGCTGGGGACTGCATAGACTGGGGAAAGTGAGCTTTGCTTCTTCTCGCTCTCAGGAATGGTCCTGTTTCATTAGGATCAAGCAATGTATGTAAGAAAGCAGCCCTGCCATTGCTCTAGCTCCCTACGTACTCTAAGGATAGATATATCCTCAGTTCCCAGGAACTGTCAGCTCAGAGTCTTTCTGAAATGACAAATTCATGGTGGATAAATAGAAGAAATGGGAAATAAAGTGGAAGTACCAATTTTATGATTAAGAGAGGGAATGGTGGAAAAGATTCATCCTTCCACTGTATATAGGAACTGTCACTTGAAAGTCTCAACATGTGTGCGCATTGTTTTCGAAACAACTTTGCTGAATATGATGGAGAAATGGCAAGAATAGATCAGTGGAAATTTGTTTTCCGCCAGAAATGAATATTTCACAGGCAGGATCAAACACCAAAAAAACATCTTCCTAGAGGTGAGGGGGCCAGAATCTCAGCAGACCAAACAGTATCACTCCATAGATGTCAGCTGAATATCACTAATTTCAGGGGGCCCAGTATCTGCCCTCTTGTCTTTTGAAAAAATGTGGACAACAGGGAGAAAATAAATTAATCTCTTCTATCTCTTTTATCATGGAATCTTTAGCTTGGAAAAGACCTTTAAGATAATCAAGTCCAATGTTAACCTAACACTGCTAATACCACCTCTAAACCATGTCCTTCAGCACCTTGTCCACACATCTCTTAAATCCCTCCAGGGATGGTGACTCAACTGCCTCCCTGGGCAGCCTGTTCCAATGTCTGACAACCCCTTTGGTGAAGAAATTTTTCCTAACATCCAATTAGAACTTTCCTGGTGCAACTTGAGGCCATTTGCTCTTGTCCTATCACTTGTCACCAACCCCCTCCTCTCTGCAACCTCCTTTCAGGTAGTTGCAGTGAGTGAGAAGGTCTCCCTTGCACCTCCTCTTCTCCAGGGTAAATAACCCCAGCTTCCTCAGCTGCTTCTCACAGGATTTGTGCTCCAGACCCCTCCCTAGCTCTGTTGCCCTTCTCTTGACATGCTCCAGCACCTCAACGTGTTTCTGTAAGTGAGGGGCCCAAAACTGAACACAGGATTTGAGGTGCAGCCTCACCAGTGGCAGTTATCTTGTGGCCTGAGGGATAATTTGTAATCTAGATGCTCTCCTAACCACTTTGCTTAATAAAGACTATTTTGAGCTCTGGGCATTTCTCTAAGCCTGAAGGTCAGGCTGGTACTGAGTAGTATAAAATGGCTGTAGCCTAGACAAATTTCTGGTGGAGTATTCCTGAAGAATTTGAAATTTGGTTGGTCTCTTTTCTACACTTGCTTTCTTGCACTGCATCACCCCAGATTCAGTGTTAACATTGGCAGTGTGTCCTGGATTTGGCTGTGATAGTGTTAATTTTCCTCCTAGTAGCTGGTACAGTGCTGTGTTTTGGATTGAGCATGAGAATAATGTGGTAACTCACTGATGGTTTGGTTGTTCTAAGTGGTGCTTACACTGAGTCAGGGACTTGTCAGCTTCCAGTGCTCTGCCAGCCAGGAAGTGCACAAGAGGATGGGAGGGAGCATAGCTGGGACAGCTGCCCCAGACTGGCCCCAAGGGACATTCCACACCATATGATGTCATGCTCAGTGTATGAACTAGGGGCAGTTGGCTGGGGGGCAGCGATCGCTCCTTGGGCTGGCTGGGTGTTGGTTGGTGGGTGGTGAGCGGTTCCTTCACCTGTTTCCTGGTTTTTGTTTCTCTCTTTTTGTTGTTTTCCTTTTCGTTACAATTCTTCTATTATTATTATTTTATTTTACTTTTCTTTTAGTTATTACACTGTTCTTGTTTCAACCCACAAGCTTGCTTACTTTTGCCCTTCCGATTCTCTCCCTCATCCCAGCAGGTGGAAGGGAAGGTGAGCAAGCGGCTGTGTGGTGCTTGGTTACTGACTGGGGTTAAACCATGACAGTCTCTTTGTGGCGTCCAGTGTGGGGCTCGAAGGGTTGAGATGACAGATCTGACCAGAGCATGTTGAAATAAATCTGTTATAACCATTCGTTTTGTTGGTTTAATAGTTGCTGGTCACAATGTTGTCTTATTTGCTCCCATGGCTCTGTTGTGTCAGTCGTTACTTGCAGTGTGTATTCCCTGTGGTTCTGTTTATCACTTCTGGGTGATGGATCAGGATTATCATTTTGCTGTACTATGTAACATCGGTTTATGATAAAATAACGTTACTGGTCAAGAGACTTACCTGGTATTTGTACTCAATATTGCTGTCAGCTCCATACCTTGGACACCATCTCTTGGAAATTGTTAATAATCACACTCTTCACCTTTTTTTCTTGGTGATCCAATCTATGGGGAAGACAGGAGGATGCTTTCCCCTGCTCTTTCACCTTCTCTTTCTCCTTCAGGTTAGTTAACACCAGCTCTTGAGAAATTTGAGTTGGGATGTTCTGTTCAAGCCAGCATGCTCCTATTGCTATGTCTTCTGAATGTGTTTCAGGTCTTGTTTAGGGTTAAAGAGCTATTTAAAAAAAGTCATCTGCCGTGAGACTGGATGGTGGATGGCATGCAAA
>NW_010264927.1:0-1130 GCF_000690775.1 Eurypyga helias | reverse complement strand
ACACCGGCTCTTGAAAAATTTGATTACCCTTGGAATGTTCAAGCCAGCATGCTCCTATTGCTATGTCTTCTGAATGTGTTTCAGGTCTTGTTTAGGGTTAAAGAGCTATTTAAAAAAAGTCATCTGCCGTGAGACTGGATGGTGGATGGCATGCAAAGCCAGCTTATTTTGTAAGGGATGATGAAAAAGCAGGGCCATCATGAGGAGCAGAAGAACTTATATAGACGAAACGGAAACCACATGATCCCTACCCCTAAGTGAGCTGCGAGACATGCAAAAACTTCGGCCGTTTTCCAGGCAAACACATTGTCACCTGGTTGCTCCGATGCTGGGGTGATGGTGCCAGTAGCCTGGAATTAGAGGGTGGGGAAGTCAAACAGTTGGGATCACTTTCTTGGGAAGGGGGAATTGACAAAATTATTGGAAGAGGGGCACAAGCCCCCAGCCTCTGGAAGCAACTCCTTGTCTAGTGTGTATGAAAGGTATTTCTTCAAGGAAGATGTAACATGTCGCCCAGGCAAATGGACCATCATGAAGCGAGGTATCTAGTACCTGAGGGAATTAGCCATGCTGGAGGTGATTTATGGTGAACTGGACAATAAGCAGTTATCCAAAGATCTACATGAAGTCTGGTGCACATGACCCATGTGGTGGAGTATTGTACAGAGCACACCATCATCGTATGCCAACTCATTGTCAGTATTGACCTGGGAAGATGGAGAAAGACCAATGGTGGATTAATTGTCTGGCCATCTCTGGGAATCAGAAGAAAATCTCTCTTCCTCCCTTGTTTTGGCTGTGGAGAAACTGTCCCAGGAGTTCCAGCAACCTGAAGAGGATAGGTCCTACTCCCCACCTGTACGGGCCAGTATCTCGGCTGGGAAGCGAGATAAGCATTCTTCTGCTCAAAGAGATGGGCGATAGAGGTGAGCTGACACACTGTGGGGCACCTTATGGTTTTAACTGCATGGCCATGGAGAGGACAAGTGGAAGTGGGATGGAAAATCTACCCTTACCCTAGAGGCAGAGATATGTGCATTGCAAGGAAAACCAATCCCTTAGGGGAGTTCTTCCAGGAAAATTGCTGCTCCAGTTTCCAGTAAGCAGTTTCCCAAACAGAGTAGAAGGGC
>NW_010264926.1:139330-148938 GCF_000690775.1 Eurypyga helias | reverse complement strand
GCAGGGTGGCAGGAGGATGCGGCCGCGTGTCTCGCTACGTAGGAGCTGGTGCCTGGAGCTGGAGAGACAAAATTTTCAGCTTAACAGTGTGGCCCTGTCATTCAGGAAGAGATGCACCGCAGAAATATGAACGTTTCAACAAAGCTTTTTCCTGTGAAAGCTTTGAAGAGGGGGAGGGAAAGGGACTTTATTGAAGGATTTGACCTGAGCGACCAGTTTTGGTTCCTTGTTGTGTCTCAATCTGCTCAGAATCACAGCAGGAGCACAAAACTGAAATGCCAGATTGAAAAACATCCAGTAAAATTTCAAATCCTACCTAAGGTCAGTAAGACCTTTTCATAACTTCTGTTTTTATGAAACATCACTTGGCTTTAATTATATCTGAAGCAAATTTCATTTTGGTAGTCTAGACGGTTGCCATGAAATGGAATCATTGTCCTTCTATCAGATCTCATGGCGATGGATTGCATTTTTTCCCTAATGGTGAGAGGGTTCTGTTACCAGGCTGCTATGTTTACGAATATTCTGTATCTGTTTTATTATTTGTTAGTCATAAAAGCTGAATTAAGTAAAGCTTGATTGCTTGACAGTTGCTTACATGGGGGTGGGACACACTTTTCATAACTGTTAACAAATATTGCAATGTATGTATAAAGTGTGTAAGTTTCCCTTTACTACTGGGGTCTGAAGCCCTGCGAGATAGAAGCGTTGCCGAATGTTGCAGGCTCATGTCTCAGTTTGCACTGATTTTACAGTGACTGATAAGCACTCTAGTGTATTTCTTAGAAAAATCTGAACTTCCCAGAAATGTCTGAGGTATTACAGTGGCAAAACAACTCAGTTTTGGAGACTTTTGACGATTTTGAAGTTGATGACAAATGCAGATGCAAATGTGTAATGCATCATCTAACATCGACTCTCTTTAGTTGATTCCTCTGGTATGTTTTTGCAAAACACTGGTCATTGCTGGGGTTATCTTTCCTGTAACTATTTACAGGTAGGAGACTTAGTGCTTTGCACTATTAATACATGTTCGTTTCTTCCAAGACTAGAGGCTCGAACAAATTCCTGGGGACCCGTTGCAATGATTTCCCATAGGAATGCGGTAGAGTTGCTTCTCTGTGCCTTATAGTGGTCTCAGCTGTAAAATGGGGATCATGGTACTTATCTATGAGAGAGGTCAAGACTTCTAGGTGAAAAATGTTACTGTAAATTCAAACCTTTAGGAATAGATGAATTGGCCTTACGCTGTCTAGAGAAATAGACTGAAAACCCCACCCTTTTGTGGTGACTGATCCTGTTCTCCGAAGCCTTTTGGAATAGAACTGAAGTATTTCACATGTACAGAAATCTACACAAAGGCCATCCAAGCTTGTAAAGTGTCACATGGGCCAAGCTCACTAAATATGTGCAAGATTCCAAAAGCACTTTGGAAAATTATTATTTTCCTTCCTTCCATTGGCAATAGTGAAATTTTCGTATGACTGCATAAAGATGTTTGTCATGCATTATTACTGTATGGCATTTTCAAAATTATTTTCTTCCTCTCACTGTTCCAAAACCAGAGCTTAACTTTATCTATACACCCTGATTTTTACCACTGAAGCTTTCACCTTACACACCATGAACATCCTCTAATTGAAAAACTATGTAAGAACATAAGTGATCATGATCAAATTATCATGAAGTGAAGAATGCTTTTATTGCTCCTACCAAAACATAAATGCACACGTGCCTATCTTAACAGTAATTTAGCTGCATATGCTCTAAGTTGCCTTTTTTCCTGGCTCTCACCAAGTCCCAAAACTCTCAAAAATAGGTTTTAAAGTTATGACCGCTTGCCTAGATTTTTCAGTACCTTATTATTTGCAAATAGTATCGAGGACACAGGAAATGCTGTGCTTTAGCAGCGTCTCTGTACTTATTTTACCTGGGCATGGTTGGCAAATTGCAAAAGAGAAGGAGCAAATACAGCTCTTTTAAAATATATTCCCTCTCTCGTGTTTTGATGTTGGTCTTCCTTCTGTAATATTTAGCTTTGCTTTTCAGAGTGCAGAGAAATACTTTTGTGCAATTTAAAAGTTACGGTTTCTTTAAAACACTGACATGCTTTCAGAAACACTTTGGGAAAGCTGTGAGTTTTGGTGCTGCTGCTGCAGTACTCCATTAGAAGAACAAGTGTTAGGCTGAAGGTCTGTTTCCCACTTGGTTATCATCTGGCCATACAAATATTTCCATAACACAAAATAAATAGGCATCCCAGTGGGCTGGTTATTACAGCCATTTCACAGGTAGGAGAACTGAAGTGTGGGAAGGGATATGGTTTCACAGGGATATGGGTGAGGAAGGAATCTGCATCTGGAACAGAATGTGGCTCCACCATAAGCAAAGTTTTAACCCTCATCTGTCAGCTGCTTCTTTACCTCCAGGCAAGGTCTCTGCTGTCTTGCCAGAAAATGGAAAGAAAAAAAGAAGTGATTGAAAGATAGTCACACTCAATTGTTTCATATAAAACTCTTCCTTTGCTCATTAGCCCTTTTATTTGTTGGCTATACAAAGATGCATAAGGAAGATACCGTGGTGAACTGTCAGTTAACGCGTTATATAACACAGAGTTCAAGTGCACCAAGTTTCAGTACAGCCCATGTACTTTTCATATGTGGCTCTGTCCTCAAGTTTCAAAGAAATACACATCCAAGCCAAATTTGAAGATTTTTTTCTTTTCTTCAGAGCTTTCACACTGAGAAACTTATTCAACCTTTCCAGCAGCTTAGAAAGCCATGCTTTTGAAAGTTTTTATGTAGGTTCCACTTGTATTGACATTATTCAAGTTATTAATCCTTGGTTTTCCTTCTGGTCTGAATTAGAACGCTGCCCTCTCAGACCCTGCAGGTTGCTAACTGCTGAGCTGGAAGGTGACTCTCTTGAACATTTATCCTATTTCTTTATTTTCCTTAATAAAATAAAGTGTCTCTCCAGTGTCTCAAAAGGTCTTTTTCGGCATACTATCTCTGCAAGTCCACCTAGTTTGTCCATGGCCTGCAAAAGGTGAAGCAGCACCACTATAGTGAGAAACTTATTTGTGGTCTGTCAGTCTGCTTTTTGTGAATTCAGCTACATATTGAATGTGTACATGCCAGTTTAGTAGCTCCATGAAAGATTCGGTATCATACACATCCTAGAAGAGCTGTCATAGCCTGTCCCTGCCTCATTTTGCTTGTGCTGCATGTGTAATTTCATAAATAAACATTTATTCACAGAATGTAAATTTGGCTGAATCATTCTGCATATGTGAATCATTTATTCTTGAACAGGGTAGCGTTCAGTATTCAGTAACTTAAATATTATATAACCACTTCAAACCTCGTCCATTTGAAGGAAAAAAGAAAACACAATTTTCTTCTGGCCTCTTTCCTTCATTTCCGTAGAAACCTTTTCAATTGTGATTCTGCTTTGAAACATAAAAACATTAGCTCCATTTTATTCAACAGAGCTTTAGCTTGTGTTTATCAAAGGCATAGTGGAAAAAAATAACCTTTTACTGCCTTTTGCTTCTGTTACCGTTTAGGGCTAAAACTGCTCTGAAAAAGGACTTAAGTTATGTTGTGTCACACGCAGCATCAAAGCTGTTTACTCAGTTTTTAGCATTTCCAGTATGGGAGCGAACCCACTGCTGGAGACATAGCAAGTGTCACTGGGTCACACTAGGAATATTGGCTTGTGTGCTTGGCCTCTCTGGTGCCCTCAGCATAGGTGAGAAAGTAAATGCTTCGTGTAACTGGCATTGTACGGGCTGCGTTTGCATGCCGAATGATTACGCTCAGGTGTGAGCCACTGAATGCGGGAGCAGGAACTTCATGGACACTGGGGTCTACGACACAAAGCCGACTGCAGTGACTGCTGTTTGCAGATGTACGTATTTGTAGCTGTGCGTTTGCACACGTGGGGATTTATTTTATAGGACAATAACAACCAGAAAGAATGCTGCAGCCCTAGATTGTTGGAGGGCCTTGTCTGACAGGAGAAGTTGGTCGTTCAGTAGCACGAGTCTCTCACGCAAGCAACAGTGACCTCTGAAGACAGCTTGTAGGGTAACAGGAGGAGGGTTGTAAGTATCTTGAGTGCTTAAATACACAATTCCCCGTTAGTCCTTCTTGCTTCTTGGAAGTAGTTGTTTGACCGTGTAACAAATGCTTGCTGATGGAGGATCAGCTTTCCTGTGCTTTCTACCTAGTTTGCCATCCATCTATGCTGCTCTTGCAGAGCATGTGAAGTGCGGTGAGTTCAAGGAGAGGGGACACCGCTGTTCCCGCCTGTACCTCCGCCAGTGCCCCTCTAGGCATGTGTGAGGCCTTACGCCTTCATCTTTTTTTGTGTTTTCTCACAGAACAGCAGCCTGTCAATCAGTTGAGCTTACCCAGCAGGCTCTTGTGTTTCTGGTAACCCTTGTTCTCCTCTTGGACTAGCAAATTTGTGACTGAGTGTGAATAAAGACGCCAGTCTGTTTAAGCTGAACTGCTGTTTAATTCTAACAACAGGGGTAAAGCATAACATTAGAGAAACAGGATATTAAAATTACACCAGGGTTGTGTGTAGTTCACCTTTCCAAGGGCCTGACTCTCCTCTTCCCATGGTTCCTAATAGGTCAACATTTCCCTAATTTCTCATACAGAAGAGTCTGATTTCTCAGTCTCAAGACATAATCTCTTTCACTTTCTCTCATGTGTGTTTCTTGAAATATTCTTGAATCCGTGGATTTCTGGTCTCCCTGCAATGACTGCTTATCTCTTGGAAAAAAAAACCCCAAAACCACCACTTTGTCTACTACAGGTCCTGTTAAAAATAATTAAAAAAAAAGGCTCTTGCCTTATGTCTCAGGTATATGGTGAAGAGAGTTAATCTGACCCCACTTTCACTTTCCAACCTGACTGCCCTGCTGTTCTATGAGTTCAGTATCTGTGTACAGTAACCAACACAGTTAAGTCAGTGCATAGGATACAGGAATTATTGCAGGCAGGTCCAAATCTGTTACAGAGGAGAGGCTTGTTCTTTGCTTTGAAGGGGGGGGAAGTCAAATAAGAAAGCAAAATGAGATATTATTGGTGGACACCCTGAAAAATGAGTCAAAGTGGGGAAGGCGTAAACACTTAACGTAGAAACAGCTTGCAATTGCTCAGTTTGGTATCTGCCTTCCTAATATCTTTCAGGCTGGGTATGGGATTTAAAGTATCTAGGTGATTAAAGATCAAGCCTGTTTGAGATTTAAGGGGATTTTCTGCATTTAAATCCTCTCTAGGCACTTTGGGCTATCCTGTTGTGCTAATATTTTTTCAGTTTCTGATGGTAGAAACCTAGAATGTAACAGCTTCTGTGAACTGAACTGTATGTCTGCGATGGTACTGCTGGGCTCAGAAAAGCACAGTAGGCCAGATGCGTGTCTAATGTGGCTAGGCTCAACGATCCTGAAAATAGGATGTGGTTTGATCCGAAGTGAGAGATATTAGCTTAATTTTCCATCTGCAAAAGAGTTCCACTGTTCTGTTTACATTACTTCTCTGAGCCTGCCTCAGCCTGAACACTTGGTACAGCTCTTTGGGAGAGGGTAGTTCACCCTCTCCCTTCACAGGCTGTTTCTCTGCAGGCTCTCAGGTCTCCGAGAGCCCCCGTGTTCCTTCTTACTTTACCTTTGCAGACCTTGGCATTCCACTAGCTATTCTTCCTGGCCAAAATTTTCTGGATGTGGCTCCCGGCAGGGCCATTCAACACTGCTGTTGAGTTAGGCAAAGGGCTGAATCCAAACCATGTGCTGCTCCTGCTCCTTGTTACACAAGCTATGCTTCCTGCCTCCCCACTGCCCAGCAGAGCTTGCAATGCAGCTCTTATTTAATGAAAACATCTGACAAAGAATAGTCTGTTATCAACTTAGGACTTTAAGGATGCTCTTGAAGCCATTCTGCTGTCCCAGAGTCCAGCTTATTTGATCCTCTGCTGCTTCAGTAATATTACCTTCTGTTTCTGGAGCCTGATCCAGTTTTGCGTGATCAACCTTAGGAGGCAGGAGTAGGTAAGGAATTGGAGAATGTTTCTGTTCTTCCACTAAGCAAGTGCCTATTATTGTGATTTTCCAAAAATGGTGCAGTCTCTATTCCTGAAACAGGATGATACAATATTACAGTGCGTACCATGTATACTGTAGTGCAAAATAGGTCTGACAGCAGTATCCTGCTTTTGAAAATGTGGTCTGCTACCCAGCAGAATCTTGATGCTTTTCAAAGGCAAACATTTGAAAAAATACCTTTATGTAATTGTAAGCAAGGTGGTTTATATACCCGGAAACATGGGAAATTCATCAAAGGCAAAAGAAATCTCCAAGGTATTCACACTGTGAGAGGGCAGAGGTTCGTGACTGGTGGTATTCAGGATGGCAAAGAACAGGTGGCCTCCTGCAAGTGAGGCTGAGCACAGGAATAACCCCTGAAGGCCCCCCAGCAATCTGGAAGCGATCTCTGGAAGGGAGCACTGCACGGGCTCAGCCCAGTGAAGGGTCAGGGCTGCAGCCCGCAGCCTCTGTGTGAGGAAGGGAGAACAAAGTCGCAGTGAAGCTCAGGGAAAGGTCCAAAAGACACAGTGAAGGTGGTGAGGCGATAAGGGGCCATGTGGAATGGATAGTAAGGGATGATGGTAGCAGAGAGAAAAATACTGTGAGATTCTGAACCACGTGTATGAATGTCATGGATAGGAACACTGGAGGGAAGGGGCTCTGTGCAAGATGTACAGCCATGAAACTGAGAACACCTACTGCTGGCTGTGTGACCATGGCAGAATCTTCTCTTTGTGTCTGAATTACTCAACCATAATGTGGGAGCTTGTCTCATAGGGAGTATTCATATTATTTTGGTATTTGCTAGGTAAGAAATACTTAGTGAAACCATATCTTCAGCAAAAAGCTCAGTATGTTTGAGAACTATGCTGGCAGACACATAGGTACTCTCCTGTTATTGACAATGTATTTTTTAATGCTAAAACAGTTGATTGTACTTCCATTGCAGTGTTCTTTATCAACCTCAGTCATTTTAAAGGTACTGCATACGTTCACAGCTCAGGTTCTGTTAAAACATTTCTGAACTTCGCAGTGTTCTTGCTCTAAGCTAGTAGGTACAAGGAAAATCCTTACCATTTTCCATTGTGTCAGGTGGGGCAGACACTCTAAAAATCAAAGCTTTCAGTATGCCATTTCTCCTGCCAACATCTCCGAATGCTGAATGAGCTAAATTTCATATTTAGGAGCCAAAATAAATATTTCTGCTGCTTACTGCTCAGTGTTAGTCTGATTCCGCTCTAAGCTACAGTAAAGATGTTTCTGGAAACAGAAATCATTGGCTGATGGTTGTCTTTCAGAATGTATTAGAAAGCTGGATGTATTCTGATCATCAGGGATACAGGATTTAAGTGAAAATAAGAAGGTTTCTATAGTGTGTGTATGTAGATGCCAACATGCTGGGGAGTATTGATTTCAGGTAATACGAGCCATCTTACAATACTGACAATTAGTCTAGCTCCTTATATAGGCTTTTCGTGTGGTCAGCAGATGAACAGTTCCAGAAGGCGATTATCCTACTTACCTTTGACACCTATGCTGGGATGTGGTGAATTTCCCCGAGGTGTCCGTCTCCCTTCATTGACTACAGAGGAAGCCTGTATGATCCGCCAAGTCTAGATGCCTAAGTCACTTCAGTGACTACAGTTATCTGTGATAAATCCACCTGGGACTGTAAGTATAGGTACATGCTCAGCCCAGAAACCTTGGAAAGCACAGAGAATGCAACATGGTGTGGATTAAGAGGATTTATTGTTATACACAGTGCTTAGACAACTTCCTGTCGAGTGTGGCTTATCTCAAATTTCTGCCATTTCTGCGGCCTAGAACCTTGCCTCCCGAAGTGGAGGATAACTCTTTAACCATATATGCACCCTTTACACGTCAGTTAACAGTTGTTTCATCTGCTGTGTGATGTAGAAAATTTGTAAGTGTGCATGCTTAGCCATTACCAGTCATGCCTCAAATTCAGGCTAAATTCCTATTTAATCACACTGAAGTCTGAAGTTCTTGCATCTCTGATTTGCCTAGAACTAGAAAAAAGTGTTCAATTTTACTCAAATGAGGTATGGTGGGTTGTGGCCCTTAAGCACTTAGGTGGTGGCAAATGCTAAGAAGAACAGGCTGTATCTGGTAGACAGCGTGATTGCTACCTAAATAAAGGTTACAGGTCTCTCGCTAGGCAATTTGCCTTGCAGATTTGTTTGATTTGCATTTATGCTACAAGCTTAGGATTTTGTGTAGGACTGAATACCAGTAAAGGCATATGCTGTACACTGTGGAGGAAAGAAAAAGGAAAGGAAGAACAGGTGCAGAGAGAGGAAATGGACCGTTTTGGTCTCCCCATGCTACAGGCTCCAGCATTTTTATCTTACTATTTCTTGCATTGTATATTCATTGATAAACCAAAACTGTGTGTCTCCTCACTAAGAGAATAATGTCCAAGCTATGCCATAGCTAGCCCTAGCCATGTGAATACAGCTTGGTCCGCTAGATTCCTCTTCCACTGTATTTTGTACCCTACTTCAAAATTTCTTCTAGAAGAAAACAAGAAGTAACTTATTAGCCAATACATACTAGCTACAAGAACAGAGGAAAAATACTGAAGGTTCAGGCAGCATGTGGGTTTTCTTTTTTTTTCCCCAGAACTGAGAGAAATGGCATTGAGTTACCCAGAATTTTTGTCCTCCCTAGAGATAAAACAGTATGACAGGCTTAGCAATCCCAATTTCATGCTTCAAAATGGCATCAGTTGATGTTTGAAATAATGTCAGGAGCAGCAAGAGGTGCCAGCCCAAAGGGGGTTAAAAAGTAGAGATTTGAAAAGACTCTGGTTTAATTTAAGTAAAATGGGCACTCCCGAAGAAGGCTCAGGGGCAAGATTTAAAGGTAAAGTATAAACAGTAACATTGGCCTCAGAAGCCCAAAAGTAGTTAGAAAGTGAGGCACAGGCAGCAGTTTGAAGGAATGGCCAAGGTCCCACACTGCTCACAACATGCCAAGCAGGGAGAGGCACTGGTTTGTTTGTGAGTAGATAATGCTCTTCTCAGTGGCTGTTGAGTCTGTCCTCCAGGTGCTATCATCACCTCGGGTTCATCAGCCTACGGTAAGTCATTTATAATTATCACCTGTTTATAAATACAGGATCGGGGAGTTTGCTAAACAGTAGGGGTTCAGTTCTCACTTAGTGGGAGAGGGGAGGGAGGCAAATGTGGATTCACACGCAGAAGTTCTGAAACTGCAGAAAATCCCCTTGCTTAGTCATAAGGTTTTGGGGGGACAACCCATATGTAGTGATCTCCCCCCTCCTCTTCCCCATTCTTCCCAGTTTATCCAGACAAGTACTGCTCATTACAGGCTATTCAAATGCCATGTTTCATGTTTTGTTGTTTAGCCTTCCTTGAATTTTTCTCCTGGACAAACTTCCTAACAGTGGGCAAAATGTTCAGTACTTTTAATTCTCATTCACATAACTCAGAAGTGTCTCAGTAGATATTTTGCCCCCCCCCCC
>NW_010264926.1:56025-139299 GCF_000690775.1 Eurypyga helias | reverse complement strand
CCGCCCCCCCCCCTTTTTTTTTCTCAAATGTTCAAGATTGCCTTTGGTCAAATACCAAGCATGGAAGATTTTGACCAAAAAGAGTAATGTTTTACAAAGTTAAAGGATGACAATGGAAATCACTTGATAACCTATGCTAAGGTAGATGTTAATGATGTCCACTCTAACATGTCAGTGTCACAGGCGTGGTTGTAGCACTGTCAGCCCCCACTCCTCACAATAAGATCTTACTTTTTCTTGCTTTATAACTTTGTCAAACTTACACAGTTTAGGCTGAAAATTTCCATGTCAGGTGACTGCTCAAGGCTGATTATTTTGGAAAACTCAGTTCAGACATTTCCAAAAATAAGACTAGAGGAAAATATGTTGGTTCTGACCATGTCTAAAAAGCTGTGGCAAACTTTTCCTTGAAAAGCTCTAGAGCTCCAATGTCTTAAGGCACAGATGTAGCATTTTCTGGGGTGGTGAGGCTGAAAGTGGAGAGGATGAACTTCGTGTCAGTAATATAACTTCCGTTTTTCCCCTCAACACTGAGCTCAACAGTCAACATATGGTCAAGTTACAAGCCTGTAAGAGAGCACATTTATTATGGTCTCTGAAAAGACCTACTTGAATATAACAGTTTAATATTCAGAAAGAATATCTCTGTCTACAGTCCATTTAGCAGCTTGGGGTTTGGCAGGACTTTTTTTGCATCTGCAGGTGTGTGCTATGTCTGATCTAGGTAAGGGCAAGGAAAACAAAGAGTTGAACCTGTATGGGGACAAGAGGAAAAGGTTCAGAGTAAAGAGGGAAACAAAAGTAGGGCAGAGAGAACAGAACTGGTTGAGCATGTGTCTTAGACAAGGGCAGAAAAAGGGAAGTTGGCAGTGACCAAATATCTAAGTTACTTGAAATACAAAGGAAGGAATTAACATTGGAGAAGGAGACTGGAACAGAGAACTGCTGGGAATGAGAAGGCAGATCTGGTAGTAAAGTATTCTTTGAGATATGAACTGGGATTGCTGGAAAAAAGAGACTAAATAAGGCTAATGAAGATAAAGGGGGAAGAGACACTAAAAATGGGGCCCATGACAGGAGATGGGAGCAGATAGGGAGTTTGAACAAGGAGACAAATATGAATGATATTCAGATATAGAGCTGGGATGGAGGAATTATCTGTGGCTAGTCAAGGAGACAGGAATAAGGAAAGAATATCTAAAGGAATGAAACTATTACTTCCTGAACCTGAAGATGGGTGTGAGGTTTGCAGTCCTAAGGAATGGCTTCAGGGAATGGACTGGTGAAGAAAGAGAAACTCTGCAGACCTGGCTCTAGACATAAGTGAAATACTTAGGAGAGCAAAATCCATTTACTTGCTGTATATATTGCTTATGCCAAAGCCTTGAAAGGTTGACAGGCTTCTGAGGATGCTGAAGAAGGAGATGGGATATACAAGGCAGCACATGCTACTCCTAAATCTCTAATCTCCCAGTTTCTGCAGGAGCAGGATGTGTGATACTCCTCCACACTCACTTTGGCAATTTGACATGGGTTACATCTTTTCTTCCTAGGCCAGACCTGAACAACCACCAGCATCATCCCTGCGGTGGCAACAGGCAGATTTTATCAGGACCCTAAGCATGTCTTCCACAGCCTTGAATCAAAGAGAAGCCTTGATGAGGTCTTCCCTGCTTTCCTCAGGAACTGCTTTTAGGCTGAGATTTTTGACCTTAGCCCTTCTCTGGGCTGCATTGCAGCCATGAGCATTCCTGACCATGTCTCTTGCTTATCCACAGCAGCAGAGTTGACATTCTGGCTTGACCTCAGATTTGCCTTATTGCTATGGACCTGGCTGGCAGTCTGGGCTCTTGGCGGAACCTGGCTACCATCACCAGACCTGCTCTGCTCCTGCTTGAGGGCTGTAGGACTGCACCCTTTCTTGGCGAGGGCACTACTATTTCTGCTTGCCTTTCTATCACTCCAGCTCCCGGCTCCCCTTCCTTTATGAAGCAGCACCACTCCTGTTACTCCCTGACAGTTTGGAGAAGTCTCTAGATGGCTCTGGACATTATGGAGGATGTTAGAGGAAACAGGATTTACGTGAACACATTCAGGGAAGACGGGCAGAGGCTGTGCCTAGACATAGGCTCTTTGAGAGTCTGAGGTGGTGCTAATGCTGGAGTCTTGATATTCCTCTGCTGTCAGCTGTGAAATGCACTAACTTCTCTGATTAATTTTTTTACCATGAAATGGAAATCCTAGGAAAAAAGCAAATACTTCTTTTCCTGTGGAGAATTAATGTTTTTAACACTCTACAGATGTATACTAATTTAAGTTATTTTATTGTTGCATGTTTGTTAGTTTAGATATCTATAGAACAACACCTCTAAACTAGAAATAAGAAAACACACCTATTTAAATAGGGTAGGTAAGTGAATCTGTAAGTAAAGCCTTAATATAGTTTGTACCAATGCAGCAGCTAAAGCTCACACATGAGATTGGAGCCAGGTATGCCAAGTGCTGTGTGTTCTTGCCTACGGAAATGCAACTTTGATAAACAACACAAAAGAGAGGAGGGAAGAAGATGACTGGGAGGGGCGAAGACATGCGAAATCATCAACATCAAGCCAGCTGAAAAACCAAATTATAATCCAGGTTTTCTGGCTCACATATGGATCACACTGACAACAGTCAAAGACATGGAAGATGTCATAGTCTGAAATACCCACCATTTCTGGGTGGTCTTTGAGCTTTAGATTGTTAGTTATTTTTTGATAGGACAGACTGAGAGTCTGTCTTGAGAGGAATAAGATGGGCTGTGGGGCGTCTTTACAAATGAGATCAGGATGCAGAACCATGAAATTACATGTTTTTTATTGCTGGGCAACCCTGCTGCCTTGATTTGACACTTCATTACTGTAGTTTTACACCACTGTAGTCGTGGCAGTAACATTAGCAAAGAACTGGAATTAAGCCTTGGCAGATCAGGAAGGAGTGTTCTGAATGTGGCTAAAATTAACTACATTTCTGAACATTTATCCTACTATTTTAGGGGTAAAATAGTATGCTTTCATAAAAATTTATCGCATTGACACTTGCTTTACCATTGAAGCAGGTTTTTGAAGTCCTGATCAAGAATGTAAATGTCACTACTGTATGTTGGCATTCCTAAACTTGATTTCAATGGAAACACGATACAGCATTTATCTCCAATAAATATGAGTAGAGTGCCTAAGGCATTAGTTTCTGGAGTGAATCCTAATATTGTACACTCAGACTGTATTGCATATAAGTCATTTGTTTCTGGCAGTACGTTAGGTGATTATTTTATGCAGTAATGCAGGTTTGACATAAAAAGATAAAATCCTATTAAGAAATCCAGAGCACAGTTTGTGTCAACAAGTGTATAGCTGATTAAAAAAACCCAGCACACCTCTGCTATAGGCTGTTTTCTTGATCAACCAGCTTTGATACTCAGATGGCCAGTGCTTTTCTGAGTACTTGCAAAACGACTGCATAGGTGGGTAGGATGTATTTGACAGCGTGTCTGTAATTAAAAGAAATGAAACTAGTGAAGTACAGCAGTTTATAGCAGATGGTGACCTGTAATATAGGGAGAAAAGAATATGAAGTTGTGTGGTGTGGCATACACAGTTTATAAGTACAGATGTGGAACATTTTGTCTAATGGGAACACCAGGCAAGAATGGCACAGCTAGTCCCAAATGAGTGCCAGTGACACCTTTTTCCAAACTTACTGTTATGTATTTATTGTATGTACACTAGCAAAACTACTTCAGGAATGTGTTTAAAAACTGTATTTCCAATGTTAAATAAAAATATTGAGAAGTAAACAGAATAGCAGTGACATTAAAATTCACAATTAGACTGGTGTTGGTGCTTAACTAGATTTTGGAGTATGTGTGTATTTGGGCTACTCAGTTTACAGGCAAAAAACTGCCAACATAAAGCCCCTGCCCTCTGGGAAAATTCAGATCTAATTCCATAGTGTTTGACTAGAGGCCCAGACGTATGGTACAGTATTTGCCTGCAAGCATGTACATGCAGGAGAGAAGGTGAAAGGGAGATCCTGTTTTGTTACAGCAGAGATCTGGGGTAATTCGAGTGGAGTAGGAAGAACCATGTATTTACAGCTGCACGACTAAGTGAACAATATGGTCCATGGTCTCCAGGATGTTTAAAAAAAAGAATTAGGGCAGTCTCTTGAAGGTTCTCTCTGCTTTTATACTACTGAAATTATATAACATTTAATAATCCCTTCTTTATTTTCAGACTTATTTGTTAGGTCCAGGAATTATTATTTCTTCTTGGCAACAGCAAATCCATCATTCTCTAATTTCCCCACCTTGGAAATTGCATTTTTTATTTTATAATTGGCATCATCCTCAAAAGAAAACAAACAAGCTGCTAGTCAGTGAAAGAAAGGAAAAGAAACATTAAAGAAAGGAAAGGAAAAAAATCTTCAAATCATGTTTAGCCCCATCTGGCCCTTGAAAAATATGGAAATGGGTGATCGAGTACAGTTTCCAGGATGGGCTGCCTTTCAAGGGAAACAAAATCTGGATATTTCTATGTCTAGACCACAGAAGAAAAAATGCTTTGGTGCTAATTAACCCATCAAAAGCTTACAAACCCTGACTGGTGTTCGACAACATATGTAGGGAAGTTAGCAGATTCGAGCTGCCAAAGGAAGTGTGGGAGGGTGCAGCCTGGGAGTTGGGAGATCTGGGTCCTACTGCTTACTCTACCCCTGGCTTGCTCTGATTTTAGGTGCGTCAATAGCTCAGCTTATCTTTGCCTCATTTTTCCTCTCTGTAAAGTGGGGTTGTGTCCTTGCTCTTCCTCCAAGAGCTCTCTGATACTGAGGGAGGAAAAATGCTATGAAGCAAGTGCTAGGTCTTGCTGTCCTACGAGGTACATAATTTATCTGGCCACTGTCTAAGCAGAAACTACGGTCTGTAAGGTGGTATGCTGTAGTCAGGTGTTAAATGGTCACTGAGTAAGCACTCCTTTAGGGCCAACTGTATCGCTAAAAGGGTATATGTGTCTGAAAATAGTACATTTCGTGCTTCTCTCACAGTACATGTGCTCAGAGAGGAAAATAATGTATTTGTTTATAGGGGAGGTGTAGAGGGGTGTAGTATTACTAGTCCCCCAGAAACTTACTGATTATGCTTTAGGCTGATTTTTTTTTTTTTTAGTGACTAAAGCATGTGTACTGTGAGCATGTCCTTAAAAAATAGTTTCAATATGGATGTAAATGAAAAAGTAGAAATGGTATTTCACGCGGGCAGGTGCTGCCTTTGATTCTTCCCATGTTCTTCTCAGCCCATCCTTGCAATCACCTGCTGCTCTGGTCCTGCTGGTGGGGAACAGAGTGGAAATCATTGCCATACAACTGGTTCTTGAGTTAAACACCCACTAGAAGAGGGAAAAATCCATATTAGCTGCATCAAAGAGAAATAAAATCAAAATGCAGGCCTACCTGGGTCTGGGAAATTAAGCGATCTTCTAGTATCAGAGTTTTTACCTCCTGCTCCCTTGTCAGCTCCCTCCAGTGCCTTGGCAACCCTTGCACTCCTCTGTTACCACAGCTGCCAGCTCAGGCCTAGCTGTACTAATTTTGCTGTCAGCATTACCCTCATTCCCATTTGGAAACACTGTTCCTTGTCTGTTTACATGCCACCTTTTTCCTGGATTGGGCTGAGCTTTCACAAACTGGGGGTTTCAGAAACTGTGAGGGAGGGAAGAGAAGTTGTCAGAAGCTTCTTTGGTGTTGGCTAAGGGCAACTCTGTGTCAGAGCTTCGAAACTCAGATGGATCTCAGTACCACAAGGTAATTGATGCATACGCAGGGAAGGAACTTGGGAGGTCAGCATTCTGTACGGGGCAGAGAGCAGCTATGTAGGATCAGAGCATTCCTGTCTGTCTGGATGGACTGTTGTCCCTGCGGGACAGCATGGAGACAGCAGTGTTACCTGCTTGTCAGGTTGGCAGGGAGACTGGTAAGGGATGGGGAAATGTGGGTCAGAGCGGGTGGAAGCGAGAGACAAAATTATGTGCAGTTATTTTTAGAACTCATGCAGATCTCTCTACTTTCTGGAATTCGGCATTTCTTCAATGTTTCTAGACATTTCACACTAATGAATTGGTTCGGTGTGTTCCTTAGCATCTACGTAGCTGATGTTTGGGTTGTCACGCACTGATCGGTAGCTTGAGAAGTGCCCAGACAAACCTTTACAGTCCCACCAGGTCAAGATGCCAGTTCAGCAAGGATGCTGCCTTAGATGTTTAAATAAGTATTGGTACCTTGAGGTTCCAGATTTGCCTGGTAGGATCTCCTATCGTGCTTCTCTCTGCTTTTTTTCCTCTACATTGCCTCTCTTTTTCTCTCTTCAGCTTCCAAAAGTGTATTTTTATCCTTCATCCTGCACCATTTAAACCTGTATTTTCATTCATTCTCATTCTGGATCTCATCTCTCCTTCCTTGCACCTGCATCCACTCCTACCCATCTTTGTCACTCAGAGTTGCACCGAGCAGCTGAGTTTGAACCTCTCTGGAGGTCACTGGTCCAGTGTTTGTGTTCAGGGCAGCGTCAGCTGGGAGAGGCTGCTTAGGGCTGTGTCTGGTTGGGTTTTGAATATACCCAAGGATGGAGAATTTGCAACCTCCCTGGGCACCTACTCCACTGTCTGACCACCCTCAGAGTAAAACAAGATTTTTCTTCCATTTACATCGAACTTGCTGCATTTCAATTTGTGCCCATTGCCTATTGTTCTGTCAGTGCATACCTCCAAGAAGAGTCTGGCTCTATCCCTTTTACTCTCTCCCCTCAGGTATTTATACATATTGATAAGACCTCCCCTTTGCTTTGATAAGGTACTCCTCATTCTTTTTTATTTCCTGGGTTGGCTATCATATCAAATGTTAGAGAGCTGGAGAGCCACTGCAGTGAGAAAGCCCTAAGGAGTACTGGCTGACCACAAGACAAGACTGCCTGGAGTCATAAGGCTGCCTGTGCCTGGGAGACAAGTGCCCCAAGGCAAAGGGGTATTGTCAGGGGAGGAAATGGGCTGAGCAGGAGCAGGAGCTCTCTCCTGGACTTCTCTGACAGTGGTGACAGGGAGTTGAACTCAGTATTCAGCTCATATTGGCTTGAAGCTGGAGAAGGGGAAGCAGTGCCAGAAGAAAGTAGTCTTTGGAGGAGTGCTAGACAGAAAGGCAAATAGTGTAGAGGGGGGCAGGGTCACACATCTTGATTGAGAGGAGGATGGGACATGGGTTGTTGTTTACATGGAGTGGGTTGCTGCAGCTACCTGGATGGTGGCAGAAATTTGAAGTTCACCTGGGGGACACGGGGAGAATAGTATCCAGACCTTAGAAAAATACTCCTATGCTGAGAAAAAACTGAAGGGAGCTTTGATGTCAGAATGTTGATAAGAAATGCTATTGCAGGGTGCAGAACACATTGATGCAACAAGGGTGTCAAACACCAAGCTGCAAAGTTCAGGTTTACCTTTACATCTATTGCTATAGCATATTTCAGCATTTCATTTCCTCTTGTCAAGCTAGTCTCCAGTCTTAAGAGTTATTTGCCCTTTCCAAAGACTTCATAAGTTTGTAGGAGTGAAACCTTGAAATCATATCCTGCTAATACTCATGCCAGGAGTGTGAACAAAGTGTGAACTCCAGAGGAGACAGTAATAAAGGAAGTCAAGTCAACTGACCTTTTAAATCTGGTAAGCAGATTCTTAAAAACATGCTAAGATTTGATAATATGAAGGAAACTTGTTTGAATGTGGAGCTTTGTTATAATTTATTTTAACTCCTGAGTCAAGTACAGCATGCCAGTGTATTAAACTAAACCTGCATAAAGCCAGACTGTCAAATTAATGATGATTTATAACCTGTGAGATTATAAAATTGCCATTAAAGAAAATACAAACTTTGAACAGTCCAGCTGTGAGTTCAGCTTTGGTCACTCAGGAAACTAACTTTTGTCCTTATCATTCCAAAAGCATTTTCTTGTCTAAATGGGAAACATTTCTCTTAGATTAAGAGTCAAGCATATAACTTCATAGTTGAAAATGGAATTATTTTGTTATTCTTTGTAGATAGATGGTCTTTCCACCCTTCTCCAAGTATAGTGTGTATGCATTTGTAGTTCATGTATGTAAACCCTCACAAAGTTAGGTCTTCTGTTAAATAAAAATACTAACTTCAGCCCAGATTTCCTCCACTATTTTGGAGGAAACACACACTGTGGAGGAAAAGTTGTGCTAACTTTTTGTTCAATAGCTGAATATTTAAAAATTCAGGTCTATATTGAATCTTCTATTCCTGCCCAATATGAATAAATGATGGGGTTTTGAAGGTCAAATTATCATTTTGACATTTAAAAAGAACAGATAAGTGGAGATGAATGACTAGACTTGAGGAATGTGGACAAAACCAGTGATGAAGCTTTGGGGCTCTGAGATAAAAAAGGCATGTTCTTCCTCTGACTTTTTCTTTGCTTTTCATACAGTTGTTGCGGCATTCTGTTAATGCTCAAATTAAATATTATGTGTGCAGGAAAATACTTATTTTTTCCGCTTTTTCCTCTAGAGTAAAGGAAGTAAACAAAGCATTGCTTTAGTCTAATATTTAAAAATTTTCCTGTGAAATTAAAAACAATTCCTACTGACTAGCTTTTTATAATATGAGTTGAAGTTAGAAGATCCACTAAGCAACAGCAGTCAGTAGTAATTTCCCAATTATGTACAGAGCTAATACTTGATTTTGGGTTGATTTGAAGAAGCCCATGATTCCCATTAAATGCCCCATGTCCTGTTAACTTATTCTTTCTTTTTTTCTTTGAAATGTTCTGCTATGCTATATACTTATGCAGTATCATTCCTATTAATGCTTTATATCATTATTATAGCACCACCTTCTATATTTTATAAGACTATATTTCTTCTTCTTCCCAAATACTTTAAGTATTCACAGTGAAATTAAGCAGGATATGTTAAAAAAGTGAAGTTATTTCATAAGATGTCAAAAAATAGCGTATTTTGCTCCTGTAAGGTCATTCCGTTAAGTAAGTAAAAAGGCAAACAATTTATTTCATGTAGCAGCTCTGCTCATAAATCTCTTGTAGGGACATGTTTGTGTAGGTTTATCATTTCCTGAAAGATGAAAGCACATCACAGAAGAATTTGGAAAGACAGATTAGGGAGTGTTTCAATAGTTTGGTAAGTGGGATTCTAATTTGGTGATTCCTACTAATTAATTCCATGGGAGCCAAATTTCATTAGAAGTAGAATTAGGCAGATTGTGTGCAAAAAATATTTTGAGTATCTGTTTAAACAAGATACAAAATTTGACATGGAAGTCATCACGCCCCCTGTTGGTTTTCCACCACTGTTGCTACAAACCAAGAAATTTAGCGGGGAGACTCCTGAACAACATCGTGACTTGTGAGCGTACACGTGTGTTGAAGTTCTCACATCCCAGTTTCACGTGTGTTTGGAAGCATTATCTTTTCAAGCAAGTAAGGTGAAGCCATATGACTTGGGCAACCATCACAGTAGGAGGAATGAAAACATAAAGTGGTAGTTATTTCAGATGTGCTGTGGCCAGGTACAGGGCAACATTAGTTTGCCCTGCCTATTTCATGACGTTGAAGGTCTCTACAAAAGGTGAACAGACAAAAAGTGCTAACTTTGTTGAAATTATAGTCCATTGCAAATAGTTAATACATCTGAATGAAGGCCAATGTTTGGCCCCATCCGTGCAGGCTGATAAAATCATGCTGGAAATCACTGTTGCTTACTCACTTATAAACTTAAGTCCTTTGTGTAGTTCTGATTTTCCCCTCCCGCACACCTCCCTAATGAGGTGTTACTGTTACTGTGAACTACTGAAACTGAGTAGCCAATTTCTCAGCGTTCCCAGACTAACTAGTATTTATACTTCTCCCATGTTTTCCTGAGTGCTAATGTCTATTTTTTAGATTTACTTGCAGCCCGTCATCATACGGTATAAGAGGCCGTTTGAGTCACATTAACATCATTAATGGGGACCCCATTTTACATGAACTAGTCTATCGTTAACTTCTTCAGTAACAAAATGCTGCAAGGAGCATGGTTTGTGTTTTTCACTTTTTTGGTTTATAACGTTACTGATTTCCTTCATGGTGTCTGGCAGAGGTTTATTTACTTGCAGCCCGTCATCATACGGTATAAGAGGCCGTTTGAGTCACATTAACATCATTAATGGGGACCCCATTTTACATGA
Source organism: Eurypyga helias (assembly GCF_000690775.1). Taxonomy (NCBI): domain Eukaryota; kingdom Metazoa; phylum Chordata; class Aves; order Eurypygiformes; family Eurypygidae; genus Eurypyga; species Eurypyga helias. The sequence continues at coordinate 129,015 of NW_010264926.1, read as the reverse complement.
ACTAGTCTATCGTTAACTTCTTCAGTAACAAAATGCTGCAAGGAGCATGGTTTGTGTTTTTCACTTTTTTGGTTTATAACGTTACTGATTTCCTTCATGGTGTCTGGCAGAGGTTTAGAAGTTGATCTGAAATGACTTAATGCCTTCAGTAGTGTGGTCCATGCGTTTTGCATCTCACCATATGATGTCCAGCTGTTTCTTTCCCTTACCCTGCCGTTCACATAACCTATTTATTTTCCCTTCGTGATGTAATGGAGTGACATTTGTATGAGCAAAAAATTCTTTACATAGCCATGGCTGTATAAAATCACCATGTTGTAGTTCAAAGGTAGCAGCCTTGCTGTAAAATGGTGCAAATACTACTGTGGGATTTCACTCCACTGGTTACTGCACTGCTCAGGATCTTTGCCTTTCTGGTTAAATAGCAATCTCTGCCATTTTTTTTCTGTGGGTTAAGAGAGAAAGACAGCATGCAGAGGGACTCAAAAGACTAAAGAAAAAGTGGTTTTACTAGTCCTGATTCACTTGGAGTCTGTGAGGATGCTCGGCTGATGTTGCCATCACAGTTCCTGAAGCACACCCAGTGCAATGTTGTGGAAACAGCTGTATTAAGATAGTTATCTAGTTCTAAAGGAAATTTTAAGCATCTGAATTTAGGTTTTGATTATAATATAAAAAAGAAAAAAAAATTCTGCTCTGCTTGTAGAGAAGTAAACACTGCAGTGCAATTGCCAGATGGTTGGTTGTCACTCGGCGTGCTGAGTTATCGATCAGTGGTTTGTGTGGGCATTTCTGCCTTCAAAACATTTGTTTTGGAAACTCTTGCCCCACTGTGAAGCACAGAAAAGCACATATTCCTGTTCCTCATTATTGCATATCCTTTGGCATTGCTGGTGATAATGGAGTGTCACAGCGTGGCTGGTGCCCTTCTGTCACGAGGGAAAATAGTTCTGGCTACAAATGCTGTATCGCATATTTTTGCAGCAGTCAAACTACTCTTTCTCTCTCACTCTCTTTGTATTTGTTGTTTGGGCTTTCTTTGTAGCTTCGCAGTAACACCGGTATTCTCTACAAAAACAAGAGTGAGGTCCCAGGCTGCCTGGAGCAGCTAGTTTTGCTTAGATGTCAAAGAATGCGTGAAAGAGGATTTTTCCCCACAGGGAGAAGTCCTGATAAAGTGCAATTATTTTTGTTCCTGTTATGACTGTAGGGTAAGATTCTTTCTGGGTCTCCTGTGGGACTGGGATAGTGCAATGGAAAAAGCAAAGATGAATTATGGTGAGATTTTTTAAAAAATGTCTTGCTCTGGTAATGTTGAGGAGGCCAAAATAGGTATGTGGTCAGCCTGAGGGAGTTTGTACTTGAATTATAAAGGCTTCTGAAGAAAGGAAACTGAGGTTTGATACCTCCACAGCATCCCACAGAGAGTGTGGGGCTGACAAAGGCACATGTAACATTCTGTTACTCTTGTGATGTCCTGCCACATCTCTGGTGGCCTGTGACCTGCCAGATCTGTTACATCCCCACAGACTTTTTGGGATGCTTTGTCATTAGAGATGCCAAGTTGGCTGCCTGTGAAGCTGACCCGAACCAGACAGGCACGGATTTTCTTGAATTCTTCATGGGGCATTGCTGAGCTCTTGTGTGCAATCTCTAGCGTCACTAACTAGGTCTGCGAGGGCTCCCGTGGAGTTCTGTACCAAAATGGACCCCAGGCCCAGAATGTCTGTCACAAAGACCTTCTCTGTTTGTTTCTTTGTTTTAGTTTGGGGTTGATTCAGTTCTGTGCTTTATTAAACCTCTGGATAGGGTTTTTAGCTCTTCCTTCTAAAATCCAAACTACACCCTACAGTGATTATTTTGCAAGATAAAAGACATATAAGATAATAATTAAAATACAGCGATAATGAAAATGGTAACACCCGAGTACTTTTAGCTGTCTTTGACCTGTGAAGTTAAAAAAAAAAGCACATTCATCTTTATGTAACTATACTTAAATGTGGCAGATGTGCAGGGAGTGGTAATTGTATCTTGTCTGACTCTGACTAAACAGTTCATTTGGACACAGAATAAATGAAAACATTTTGGCCCAAGATGAAAATGGGTAGAGCACAGACTGATCTGTTGACTCTTCTGAAACAGGATGTTAGTAATAAAAACCAACAGTGAGAATTACTCAACATTTCAAATTCACAAATATTGGTTGGATAATCTTAGTTGCCATTAAAATGTGCCCTTGACATCATAACATGTTCACTGGAATTCATTGGTAAATAAAACACTTATATGTGATTAAGCAAGCCTACAGGAATGTCAGTCTACCTTTCATCATATTCTAGATTTTCCATAATGACATTTTGGCAAGTAAACTTGATTTTTGTCTCCATAATTAACGCACTTTAGGATGATGAAAGGCATACTAAAATCTCTGATGGGAGCAGTCAAACTTCCTCTGTTTAACTGGCCGGCTCCATAACACATGGAGGAGAACTCCCAGATCCAGGGTCTCTGTGTTCTGGTGGATGTTCACAGCAGAGGTCTGTGGCTGTGACATGTCATGTACCACAGCTTATGCTCACTCCTGGAGTTTACTTTGATGGCCATTTGGATGATACCCAATATCATTGAGCCTATATGACCATTTTAGTTACCTTTTTCAGCAGTTTGCCAGTCATAACAAAATAAATGTCTGACTATTCAGAAAGGCCTGTAAGTCTTCCCAGAGACTGTAGGTGTTTCATGGACACACGATTCTGCGAGGAGTGCTGCATTCCGTCTCATTGGATGTCTGCTGGACAAGAGAGAGGAGTTGCAGAAAAGGGCTGTTACTTGAGAGGCCAACAGCAAGGAAGTTCTTGTGGGCAGATCAGCACCCGACATTAACCACGCAGAACTAGGTGAACAAAAGCAACCAAGCAGTGCACTAAGAGAGAAGGATGCAGAGACACTCCATAAATCTGTAATTCAAAAACCAGTTTGGCACACATTCTAGGCTGACATTCAGGCCAGCTTACTGTATTCAAGCCTTTTCCACTCTCTTCATCAGTACCTTTGTAGGGTTGTATTCAGCAACCACCCATGCAAACAAATGGTTAAGGTAATAAAATATCTTGGAGTAAGCTCATTCCTGTACAGGAACTGCTGATCCTTAGTCTCTGAGAGTGTTGAGAGAACAGAAAATTGTTGATGGTTGGAGGAAGACACAGGATGCCTGTTGAGTATATTGCTTCCTATTCAAGTTCTCAGCTGGATGCCATATCAGGAATGTACTTTTCATTTGGCCAGGAGAGTCAGTCCTTTTTTTTCTTCTGCAAGTGGTTGTTGGCATGTGAACCTGAGATCGAAAGAAATAAAATGGAAGAAGCCAAGTACTTCATGTAAGATTCAAAAAATAGTGTTAGAGACACGTACAGCATTATACAATTATGATACTTTTGCCATGTTCTTATAATACAATCGAGAAAAAATAACTGGCCCACAGAGTTACCAGCTCTGTATCTGTTGTTGGGATTTGGTGGAACAAGTGCAGTTATCCATCAGCAACCTGACTCTGCTTCCACTGAAGTCATACGGAGTTTTTCCAATGGCTTTAGTAGATGGAAGAACAGGATCTGTGAGGCTACAGATGAGGAAAAGCCAGCACTTAAAGTTTTCTCAGCATGTTATTGGATAAGCGCCAGTGTTGAAAGGGCAGTGGGTGGCCCAGAGAGGAGGAGTTTCAGAGAAAACAGCTAGAAAGTGGTTTCAAATAAATTGGGGGAAAAGGTCTTGTATAACAGAAAAGACTAGGCTTCTGATGGACATGACATGTCTGATCTTTCTGTTGCCTGGTGACAGTGGAAGGGCCACTGTGTCAGAAAATACCCAGTAACCAAGACTAGGTTTGAGTTTTTAAGTATGTTGTACAAATGAAAATGGATTTGGATGTCCAATTGATGTTCATAGCTTTTGGTCCAAAGGAGCCAGACCTGAAGTGAGGGTGTGGGAAGAGAGGTGCCTTGGAGATAGGAAAAGCACTTTTCTTCATATAGCCTCATTTTAGGCAAAACAACTTTCAATCCTTGTAGACTTTTGAGTCAGGTGACATTGTCTCCTCGGTCTCTTGTTAAATCCTTCTAAGAGGACTGCTCATCACCACCAGTGGATCACTGAAGACCTCCCTGTATATCATCCCGTATTTACCTGCCAAGAATCTTGGTTAATATATTTGTCAGTTTTACAATGGAAAATCAGTTTGTGTATAGTAAAGAACTTGCATTTTCTTCTTACCAAACTTTTACTATTTATGATGAAAAGGTATGCATCTCATCTACAAGCTAGGGGTCAACCACTATTGGGTAGATGAGCATTAAAAAAAATTGGAAGGAGAGGGGACTTCTGTTCCTCTCCTGTCACCTTCTGGGATCCTTCCAGCAAACACACATTTGAGCACATCTATAAACCTACCATCTCAGAAGAAATATCAACACCAATTGCATTTCAGCCTCTTTTACAACCTGATAATTGTATGTGCTTTTTTAGGGACTTATGAAGCTCTGTTTCAAATTGTAGTCAGTGTTTTATATTGCTTAATGGCTTTTCCAATTTGTCCTGGTTAAATCTGATCTTAGCGCTGTGTGTGAACTGCAAACGGGGATATACAGATTTCATACTGTGTAAGTGGCTTGCTGAAGAGCACTGGCTTGCAATACTTGCTGCAGTGCTGGAAAAGTCTTGTTTTACACCAAAGAACATGGAAAGTGTGTTTACTATGAAGTCTCTTGGCTATCTATATTTGGATGTCCACTGAGGCCACACAGTTGAGGCAACACTGAGCATGAGAAACGTTCCTTGTTCTTTGGAAACATACCTCTTTCTTGAAAGCCGTTTGCTCCACAGAAGACAAGAGAGCTTTTGTGATGTTGTCCACAAGGTAACCACACTAATGAGCCGCAGTGCCTGCCTGAGGAGTAAGCCCACTGAAGTTGCTGATTTGCAGGTATACTTGCTGGTCAGAGAGAAGTGCTCAGAGCGTGAGGGCCACTTCCTCCTGCTCTGAGCCATGTGCTGTACTGAGCACATGCTCTGTCCAGCTGCCACAGGAGTGGCTGTACAGATACACAGCACACACTATCAGACAAGAACTTAGAATCACAGAATGGTTTGGGTTGGAAGGGACCTTAGAGATCATCTAGTTCCAACCCCCCTGCCATGGGCAGGGACACCTTCCACTAGACAGGGTTGCTCAAAGCCTCATCCAGCCTGGCCTTGAACACTTCCAGGGATGGGGCATCTGCTTCTGCAAGGAGACCAAAATTAGCATTGTAATCCTGGTTTGGACAAACTGTATGGATTATTTCAGGCTTCTTTCAGTTTAGTTTTCTTGTTTTGTGTAAAAGGCTCAGCAGTATAATCTGGAGTGAAGCAGAAATCAGTCACAATCTGGAGCTTTCATTTATATCCACAAGCAAATTCAAGTGCTTTTGAATTCTGATGCTGCACTAAGCGTCCTGCAAATGGTACAGAGTGCTATGCTAGTGTGAGAATCACTGGCAACTGCTCTCTTGTTGTTGTCTTCTGTATAGCTACGTCTGAGGAACTGTGCTGTAAACAGCATAGCTTTCATACAGAGTAAATCTCTTTACATGAGCTGTGCAGAACATGTCTTTCTGCTTGGGCAGTTTCACACACAACTCGAGGTGGAATTAAAAAAATGTTCAGGATATTGCTTTAAAAAATATTTTATTATTGCCAAAAAATTCTAATTAAGGCCATCCAGATTAATCTCATTGTCATCTATGGTAGAGTAAAAGAATAATTTTGAAATTTTGAAATAAAAAGTTTTATATTCTTTTAACTCAAAGTGACAACATATTTGGAAATGTAATTTATTTATTTTTAAAAATAAAATATTGCAAACAAAGCTACAATGCTTCAGGACTTGGTTTATTGGGTTTTTTCAGTTTCTTTGTTTTGTATGTCATGCAAAACATTACAACATTATTTGTTTTGCAATTGTGTTTAATTTTTTCAAAAATTAATATTCTCCCAAAACTCTTTCAAGAAAAACAGAAACTGACAGCAGCATATCCAGGAGAGAGCAGCTTGGTATGTTAGAAATTAATTTATTTTGTTAAGATCTAATTGTCCACAAAGCCAAACACAAGTTACATTTCATTTAATCTGGTTTGTACTTTTTAAAACAGTGAAACAAAGAACATCAATTTTAGGATTGAAAGGCATGGTTTTATTTTAAAACTAAAATGTGAGAAAGCTTATATCTCAATAGGAAAGTAAACTGTTAATTTTGCCTTCTGTGAAGAGCCTTCTTGCAGAACACCGTGGTAAGGGTGGATGTCTAGCTTTTGTGATCTGCGGCCATTTACTCATTTTGAGCAGTTGCTTTCAACACTGATTTTTTTTTTTTTACCCTTTCGTGTAAAGATTGTGGTGTAGTTTGCACTGTCTAAAGTTTCTTTTTCACTTGTCAGAGACTCCAGAGAAGCAGTTCAGTGGCCCTAAGTTCACAGTCTGAAAGTAAACAGATACTGAGTAATGTTCACGAAGGTACTCAATTTAGCGTGCCCAGTATTGACACAAAAACTTATGTAGTCTCCCTGAAGACACTCTTACGAGATAGTAACGGAAGTACTACAAATAACACAATGGTATAATGACCTAGACTGTAGCTTCGTGTACCCCTGGGTTTTATCTGAATCCCCCTTTTCTTTAAGGATTTTGGAGGCATGTATCCACTACATTTCCGGGGGAAATCCATACAAACACCGTATCCAGCCACACATACGCGTGCTTTAGTTCCCATAGAAAGCATATGAATTCGGACTCATTGTTTTTTTGCCTGGGTAACTTCGATGTGTGTTTTGTTCTCTGAGGTCTGAGAGGAGTAGTTGGGGAGGGAAAACTGGAGGTGATATGGTGTAAATGTGTCTTATAAAGTCATATTGCAAAAGAATTATATGTGCCAAACAGCAAGTTCCTTGAAACCTTACTTAGCTTTAGGCACATGGATGGTTTTTCATACAAAGTGAGTAATAGCTGGTCTTCCGTGAGAGGAAAAGAAAAAGGAGAGATGGACCCCAAGCTAGTAGCTAGATTTTGCTTTGTAGACTGGAATACTTAGATGCTGAGCCTGCTAGCTGTACCCCACCTTCAGTATTTGGCTGCTGCAGTGCACCGATGAGCACTCTGAGTAGGAAGTTTTATGCCAAGCAAGGCAGCCGCAGCTTAAGTGAAAAGGAACTTTAGAATGGGATAAGTGAAAACAGACACTAATACTGTTTCAGTCTCTGCCTCAGAGCCGTGTGGTTCTCCAGGAATTGTAAGAAAGACACTATATATGACCTTATTGCAAATCAAGTACTGTTATTAAAGGAGTAATAACTTCAAGACATTATTTTTTTGACGAGGATGAAAAAGAATCATAAAAAAGAAACTACGCACACTTGATAAGGTGAAGGGAAAGCCTGTCACTTGACTAGAATTAAGAGGACTTTCTATTGGACTTTACAAAGGCTTTGATTTTTGCTTTTGCAGTGAATTAAGTAAGGGGGGATTTGATTTGGATTTTCCAAGTTACACTGCCAGAGGCTTATGACAAAAACAGACTTTCAGGAACCCATTTGAAGGACGTCTCTTCCACTGGATCTTTAGGACTTCTGTGCTCTGACAGGGAGACTGGCATTTGTTGAATAAATGAGAGCGTTGACTCTTCCCTGGGCCAGTGGTTGATCTACTTACAGATCCCATTCCAGGAGACCCAGTGCTTACCTGTGAGAGCTGGACAAATGCCTGGATGCCAGCACAAATTAACAAATGAGCACTGTTTACACAGGAAGGTGAATTTACCCTCCTTGTTTTAAATTGATTTCCAGGCCAAACAGTATATGGAAACAGCAAAATTTAATCAATACTGAAGAACAGCGGGGAATGCTAGCTAGCAGGTACAAAGGCCTGTACTTACCTGTTTGTCATGGGGCTTACACTGGCAGATGTATTTCCCCTGATTTAGATTCTAACTTTTGTTCAGCCAGCCAGGATGTAGGCACATGGAGTATTATTAGGCACATGGAGTAAGAATGGACTGTAATTTTATTGTCCTAAAACGCAAACTTTTCTTTCCTTTCTTATTCTGACCTATGGGGGCAACCCTTCAAATTTTAGGGGAGAGAGGGAGATCCATTGAACTTCATTCTTTACCACTAATTTCACTCATATTGTCACAAGGCATATCTCATACTCTGGTATCACTTAGCAGGTCAGCGCTGTTTTTTCAGGGTCCTGTCTCCACACTAAATGCTGCTGACTGGCATTTGCTGTTGGCCAAGTGCTGCTCGTGTAACTCTCCTAAGAATTATTCCTCTGAACTAATTAAACTGAGGCCAATAGCTTCTTATCGTCTTCAGGTGAGACTGATCTGATTTTTATGTATCTGCTTTAGCTGTAGTGAAAGAAATTATAAAATGGCTCTCCTGTGAGCTAGCTACTCTAATCGTTTTCAGGGGTAGGATTTAGAGATTCAGTGTTCTTTTTTGAGAAGAGTGGGTCAGTGAAGGTTTGCCATTCCAGGATGGCTAGACAGTATGCAGAGACAACTTCATTTTTGTTGCTGCAGACTCCCTCTGTGAGAATGAAGTTCCTTATTAGCTTATTGCATGCAACTTCAGAGGGAGAAATCAAGTTTCTGAGCTAACCCCCTCACCATGCCCAGCACGCACGGGCTGTTACAGTCCTAAGAACAAAAGGCATCTCCCCAGGGGTTTAATTCTCCAGTACTAGTTACTTGACTACATGTCCCACTGCTTAGGCCATGTGCTGGGTACCAGAACAGAGGCTGTGTTAGAAATGAAACAGGTTTTTTTCCGGAAGGTTCCTGTAACACAAGGGTTTTCTCTGAGTGTGCCACCATCCTCTATGTCTCCCAGGATACTCGGTAGACTTTCATGTCATTAAGTCCAACTTGTTTTTCCTCTTCAACTGCTGTGTAATGGAAGGATTCTTTGGGTTGGTCCCTTTTGGATGAGCTGTCAGCTGTGTTCAGGTTTAGGCTTCCCATGGTACATGTTCTGGGCTACATGTTCTTCTTTTGTACATTAAAAAAAAAAAAAAAAAAAGATAAGGAAACATTTAGCTCTGGCAGATAAATTCCACTTAATTCATAATGCATGTCTAAGTGATTTGCCTGTGAAGATTTTTAGTTGTTTGTGTATCTGATAGATTTCCAGGTTGCATGTTCATCTGTTAAGTTGGAAGTAACATTTGAGCTGGAGAGTCCTACTTGTAGGTTTTCAGTGACCAAAAGAAGGTGTTTCTAAGCTGACAAACACAGCAATTTGTGGTACTGTTTTCTTCTAGACTGGAATTCTCACTCATGCAGATTACTACCAGCAATTAAGAACCGACTCACTCCTTGAATTCCTTTGATTTTTAAAGTAATGGTTGACTTGGGATTTCTGAGGTTTTCATCAGATTTGTCTTTATTTTGCCGTTACTAATCTGTTTTGAGTTTTTTTCCTAAATCTGTACTATCTTTTATTTCTTATTTGCATATAAATTGAGTTTAGAAAGACCATACCATCCCCAAAAACTGCATAACGCATTGTTGTGATGCTTGTTGTGTAGCGTCATTACACTGGTTTTATATAGTCTTTTATTACATGCAAAGCTGATAAATGCCTCCCTCTTAAATTCAAGGTTTCCTAAGAGATCCCTTTATAAGGCTCTATTTTCATTTGAATTAACTTTGCCAAATTTGAACTGTTTATACTGATATTTTCCATGTCTGTCTTAGCCTGAATTTTTTGTTTTAATGTTTCAGATTAAATGGTACAGATGTTTCCAAGAACAAGATTAGGGAAAACGGCATTGTTTTTCTCCATTGCTGATTTTTTTTCATAAGTCCATCAGGAATCTCCAGAGTCTTTCATTCTCTGGAGCAAAGATTTTGAAGCATTAGGATAAGAGGAAAGCCATGAGGAGGAGGTGCAAGAAGAAATGAGATGGGAACAAGCCCTTAGGGATCAAACGGTCTGTCTAAACAATGCTCTACTTCTGAATGTTGTTTTGAACCCATGAATCCCAAGTGTTTCTTTTCCTTTTCTCTCAGCAATTAGGTTTGAGACATTTTGGAAAAAGATTATAACACTTTTTTAGGGGGCATGCTGATGTCACTTGGGCAGTCTTCATTCTGGTGTTCCGGGGTTTGGAGGTTTTTTTAATTCCTGGATTAGAACATGATTTTAAGCTTTTTTTTCTTTTTGTATGGCTATGCATGTAGGAGTATCACCAAAGTATTCCAAATGCAGTTAATGCAGTGCAAAGTTGAAGAAAGAAATGCACTTCCATAGAGAGGTCAGATTTTAGTGCAAGGGCTGATGCAACATAGGAAGAATAGTAGTGCAGAAGGTGACGAGGGCAATACAACCCTAAACAAAGGAGGTATATAAGATAATCGTTAGGGTTTTTTTTAATATAGAGCTCTTACATAGCTATAGACTCTGTCTAGGGACAATGGAAGAGTGAAAACAGGGCTCATATGGGGACTTGTTTTCAGATGGCTCTTACCAGCGTAAGAGATTGTAGTGTCATGTGTAAATAAAACTTTATAATTCCTGCAGCCATTTCTGATTAAAAAAATCAGTTTCTTTTTTAAGCTTCGACTTATGCCAAGGTAACAAACCTCAGTGTGTATTATTTTCATAGGAGACATTTTCTCACATTGAGTTTTCAGTCCTTACAGAACACATAAATGGTCTTTATTCCTTTGCAGGCAGAGACTTTGTATGTTGCAACATATCATGTATTCTAGCCAACAGAATACCACTGGATCTGCAGAGCTCCGTATTTTTCCCTAGCAACTCGGAGTGACACACATGGTTCAGTCTTGCACCCTTCACAATTAGAGTCTCATTCCAAAAGAAATGTCAAAGCATTAGCCAGGAAACAAATAAGATGCTACATATGGGGAGGAAAACCCTGTTCTGTAGGTCAGTTTTTAGGACACATAATGTAATGGAAAAGAAATTTGTCAAAGAAAATTGTTTCACAGATCTAAACAGATTAGTAATACAAAGACAACTCAGGGTCCTTTTTTTTTTTTTTTTTTTAAGGCCAGGAACTTTATTGTTGTTGTACACCTCTGCTAATGCTTTCTGCATCCTTGGCTCACATAGCCTCCCATGACTGCGTGGAAGAAAACTGGTCCTTAGGAAACATTTCCCCTTCATCTAATCCAGAATATTTCACAGATCTGCGTTGCCACAAAGCATAGCCAAAGATCAGTAAAAACTGTATCTCCTGTGAGGAAAATCTCTGAGACTGGAGAATGTTCAGGAACACATGGAGACCTGAGTTCACATCCATCAAATGCTATTTAGTAGGTCAGATAAAGACCTGCAGCCTTACCAGCATCACACCGCTACCCTAGTTGTGTCCCACAGTGGCAGTAGAGCAACTCTTCTCAGAGTTGCCCGGCCTAAGGATGGACTGTCTAGATACAGTGGAAAGGACAAGCCTGAGAAGCCCAAGTGAAGGGAAGAGACAGGGTCGGGAAGAAGTCTTACTAGGGGAGATGGGGCAAAAGGCAGGAAGATTGAGGAGATATGGCAAAGATGCTGTAATGGTCCTAAGAAAAAAGATAGGATCGTGTAACTAAGCATGCTGTCATCGTGCATGTGCAGAACTCGACCAACTTAACCTTGCCTTTGACGTTTCACAGTTTGTGAGTGTTTGTTACTCATTTTAAAAGTGGTGGGCTTTTTTTTTAAATTTGGAACTATATACACATATTGAAAGACTCAAACCTTTGATAGTGTGCAGAAGGATGTATGTAGCTTTGGCTTGACATGCTTGTACATGCATGTAATGTCATGTCTGTAATACGCATTTTCACGTGGAATATTTGAATGGACATGAAGTGAGAGGTGGAAGATAATGTGATTGAATGTATCTTTTCCTGTAGATCTACATGTTCTTCCTCATGATCTGCAAAAGGACAAAACAGGCTGAAGATATGTAAAAAAAACCTTCTGGTGTGGGAGGCAGGAAAGATTTGTGAGCAGAATGGTTAGGCATAACTCGCCATCTGAAAGGGAATATACCTGACTAAAAAGCATAATGGGGATATTTTGGAAGTGGAGAAGACAAGCTACTGGGGCCACCCTGCTTGCTACTTGTCTTGTCCATAAGGCATGGAGCATGGTTAGTTTCAAGTCTCAAGATACTGAGTAAGGTACAGACACATCCCATGAGCTGCTCTGTGTAACCTGCTGTTGCTCTGCTGTCACTCTGGTTGAGTAGCTGAGAAAAGAGAGGTGAGGAGTGTTCCTGCTTATCTCCAGATCAATTCTCTTGCCTATTTTTGTATTGCTTTAACTAGCTAGCTAGGTGGGCTAAGAATTTAACCGATCACAGAGTTCAAAATCATAGGGCAGTTTTTGCTTTTAAATCAAATTTATCTGTTTGGCACAGAATTCTATGGCTGTTACAGGGATCAAGGTAAAATGCAAGCCCGTTCCCTCCTTCCTTTCCTTTCCGTCTCCTTTTTTCTCTTTGAAACTTGCTGAAATGAATACCAGACAGTATCCTTTGACAAATGGTAGAGCTTCCTGCAGGCCGTTTCAGAAGCAGTTCTCAAGTTCTCATGGGAAAATCAGATGGCAAATGAGCAACAGTTCACATAAAGTCTAGTATTAAAATAAATTCTTATCTTTTTGCCTTAACATTTGCATCTATCAAATACAGTAAGTTGTTAAAACAATGTGAAGAATTTGAGACTGAAACTATTTGTTTATAGACAATAATTTTTATTTGATTTGTTGTAGTGTGCAGGTACTGTTAGTGAGTGAATGAAAACTGGAATTTTCAAAGGGAAATGGGTGCCAAATACCCATTTTGGTGAGACTTGAATACCTTAAACTCAGTTTGAAACTCCCAGTCACAGTTCTTAAATATGTTGCTTTAGTCTATAAATGTTAAAAAATACACCAGAGTTTTTAAGAAAGATGTATTCATCTAAAGTGATAAAGGATCTGGGTGTAGGGGATAGTAACATGAGTTCCGTTCAGATGTTTTTCCCCCACGCATTCACACACAGGAGAATAGGGCTGTCTGAGCCCGAGACTCTTCCTCCCTCCAGTCCAAGCAGTCCCCACTCCCTTCTTCCAGATGAATATACAAGACTTCACATCCAGGCTTTTTTGCTGTCCATCAACTCATGACAGACAGTTGAGAAAATAGTGCGCCCTAAATGTCATGTAAATGTTGGTCTTAATCAGGCAGCCAAATACAATATTGTGCTACAGCTAAAAATGAATTAAAGAACCTGCCACACACACTTTTAAAATTTTCCCTAGAAAGGAAGGTTTAGTGAAAGTTCAAATACATAGAATAAGTAGAACATAGTCATAACAGGATATGCCTTTTGTTAACTGAAAAAAATGAGGAAGAGCCAACATGCAAAAGAAACAACACCTGTTTAAAATGTTATGGTAGAGCGGGAATCCATTGATACCAGGTGAGAAGGCCTACTTGTCTGTTCTCTCCAGAGAACACAGAAACAGGATAAACAACAACAACAAAAAAAACCCAAACCACAAACCAAAACCATCTCCATGGCACAATATAGGAAATTAAGAAGGCATCTTAAGGCACTGTGAATAAAGAAAAGAAGTAGCAGGGAAATAATTTCCATAATTTCATTTCCACATTATCAATAGCTCACAAAAATTGGCCACAACCACCTTTCCTTTATCTTTACTCTTTGGCACTGTGTTGGGGATGATGAGTGGCCCCTTTTAGTAGAACCAACTGTAGCAATTAAAGCATTCCCTGTTTCTTAGTGGGCTGTACTGAACTTTTCAAACATCTAAGAAAGCTGTCCTATAAATAATTACACTTTTTTTTGAGCAACGCTATGGTTATCTGAAGGGGCAGGCTTTCTCTTGGCTAGCAATTCCCAGTTTCTGATCCAAAAAGTGACAGTAAAAATGATGCTGAGTGTCCTTTATTGTGTCTTATTAATTTCCAGGTCAGAGCTCCAACTGACCAGTTACTGAATATGTGTTTTTCTGTGTTCCCCCTGCTCACTTCCAAGGGCTTGCTCTGCATGGCATGCATGGTCGGTTGTTAGTCGTGTGGTGTGATGCCTTTCCCTTGTATTCCAGTCAAATCTACTGTCTGATTTTGGTTTGTTACTGTGTTTTCACTTTATTTCCTCCTTGTGCCTTGATAATTAGGTGGCATTCAGTGTGTTTGCTAACAGCTTGTAATAGGTCTGTGGATATCACTATGCTTTGCAAACTGTTTTGTGGCTCCAGCTCAACAGCCTTGCTCTGGTTATAATCTGAAGGTTTTTGAAGAGGTTTGTAATTTCTTCTATGTTCAATAGACTGTCATATATTATTCTGTTAATTGTCTGGATTCATACCCCTTTTTTGATGTAGCCATTCAACCAAATAGCTAACCATATCATCAATTAGTTTCTTGAGGAAAAATGAGAATTAACAAAGTCATTTCCTTTTGTAAGGAAAATTGATATCCCCTTTTTAAATGCCAGCAATTAGGCAATAAAAGGTTCCTCCATGTTATTTGCATTTGGAATAAACAACCTGACGATGGTAGGGTACACACTTGATGCAGTCCAGTTTATGCATAAAGGGTGGACACAAATCATGTTCATCTGACTGCATTTGAATAAAAGCAGTTACTGGGCCCACAGCTCCATGCCTGTCCTGACAAGCTGCAACCTGAAACGCTGGTGCTCTGCCATGCTGTTTGTCTCCTCCTTTCTGTTTTTCACCTTGGTGTTTACAGTACACACCTAGGGCCACATCCATCTCCAAGTCCTGATGGTTTCTTTTGTTTCCTTGCTTAATAGAGGGCCACTGAACCTTCTCTGCTTTTGCTTAAGTAAAAGTGGCCTCTCCCAGTTGATGAATTATAGAGAGGTCTGTTATTTCTTTTAAATCACAGCCTTACCAAGTGGTATCTAATCAGCCACTGCTGTTATGGGCAATATTGAAAGGTTGTGCCTATGAATTTCTTTCCGAAGCTCAGTCTGAAAAGAATTTTAGGTTTTCTAAATGTTTGGGTTGACTTCTCGCATAATATAAAGAAATTTACCACTTTTAATATCTCCTCAGTATCATGCAATTCCAGGAGGAAAATCAGATTCCAAGCCAGGATCCCTTCCAAATAATTTGTTGCCTTTCAGTAAAAGTGTTGTTTGGGGATTTGAGCAAAGGAGCTAATCATCCAGCTTGCTCAGCCTGAAAATTATCACCTTCATTTTTTCTCTGCCTGGCTTTAATGGTGTCAGAGATACTGTGGCAAAAGGCAGGTTTGTTTCCAGGTCCTTTTAACTTGAATCATTGATACAAAAGGCTATGGCTCTGGCAGCACTTCAGTGTATCACATTTGGTGTATGTCGGCAGAGCTGTCAATTCCCATGAAAATAGCAGACCTATATTTGCTTCGGTCAAGCTGTGATAAAGTTAACTCTGTCATAGCATAGTCCTCCCAGGCAATAGCTGATAGAACAAGTCTTTACAAAGTTCAGAACACCTTTTTTTGCTGAAAAGTAGCTATTTTTTACTGATGTTGGCATTGAAAATACTTATTTTTTGCTTGATTGAAGTTCCTTTATGTAAGTAATATTGAAATCAGGTTGAGCACATATTTCTAGAGGAGAGGTGGGAAAGAGGTAAGGAAGCTGACAGGGTATTCATTTGGCAATTCGTATTTGAAATCTGGATACAAATGTTGACTGCCTCTTGTTGCTTGCTACCTATGCTCCACCTCTGAATAAGAAGTACTTTCCTAAATGTACTTCCATTTTTAAGTGTCATATACAATCATGTGTAATCACAACTTTTCTCTACATATTCTGTGAATATTTTTACTGCTTATAATACAGACCTAGACCTCACCTTTCTTTCAATGGACACATTCAGAGGTTTGCCTTTTGCCTTGAGTGTGTGATGTCAGAGCAAAAGCTAGGTTCATCCACTGTCTTGCTGGCCACTGGATTGTTCAGTCTGTTTTGTCCTACAGTCCTGCCAGTATTGATCACAGACCTTCCTTGCCATTCCAAGAAGATTTCAAGAATCAATAGTCCAGAAGCAATTCAGAGCCAGTATGTCCCTAATTCCTGGTTTATCTAGGAGGACTTTCTTCTCCTTTGCCAGAGTGAAGTGCCACAGAGAATCCATGTAATTTAAATTCACTTTAAGGCTTCTTCATATTGCCTGAGTATCATCAAAAATTTGAGACTGGATTTTCACATGCCTTGTAGCTCTTAGGAATCAAGTAGCTTGTCTGCTTTCTCAGCCTGAAGGAGAAAAATGGTGCAGCTGTGCAGACTAAAGACGTACCAGGATGCTTTTGGTAGCAGAGTAGGAGAATTTGCACTCACATGGCTGCACTCAATCAGCCATCATTGCACTCAATCACACTGCAATCAGCCATCCCTCCCACTTCTGACCTTGGTGTTCAGCTGGCACTGTTTTGTGGTTACAGATACAGAAGACATGCAGTAAGGTGAAGCAATGAATCTTGAGTTTAGCCAGTTTCTTCCTGGTCCTCTTTTTCTTCTTTCTTACCTCTTTGCCACAGGTCCTGCTCAACTAGCATGATCTTGATCCAGGCCTTCCTAGTCATATGATAATCCCAGCACTTCAGTATGATAGCTGTCCTTGTCCTCACTGGGGGTGACAAAGCATAAGGGGGTTTCTTTCTTTCTGCTAAACCCCACTTGTCTCTGTTTCCCTTGTTCTTGGCCTCTGGCCGGTCATTGGCAACAATACTTGACTCTACCTGTAGACCTGGACTCTTTGTGCCTTTATGGCATGGTGGAGCTGTCAGCGTTTGCTTATCCTGTGGTTGTTCCATTACATCAGCCACAAAGTTATGCAATATCTAAGAAGGTGAAGAAATAGCAAAGAAAAAATCTCCTTGGAGCTCTGCATGGGTGTCTCATCTAGGCACCAAAACAATCTACAGAGGATAACACCCATTAACTGCTGTCACTGAAGCAGCAAGAACATCCCTTGCTCTTGCATGCATAACCTACATAGCAGTAGATCTGTTAGTCCTTCCTTTGCCCACCTGTGTCCATACTGCAGTTCTTTCTTGGTGTGCAGAAATGGCATGGCAGTGGCATTCAGAAGATGCTATACAACTGGATTCACAACAAGAAGGAGGCATATCAGCTATGTTTTCCCCCGAGCATATTGGTTTGTTTTTTTCAGATTGTGACTGCCTTTTCTGTCCTTGACTCCTGACCTTTCTGCTGTATGAAAGCCTTGACAAGGTTTGAGAAGGACTTGTGTGTTCTAGTGTAGGAGTTAGGAGGACATTACCTCATTGACAAAATAAGCTAACAGCAGAGTATCTCATTGCAGGATCCTCAGCACCTAACACCTTAACCATACACAGCGATTGTTAATACACAGTACAAATGAGATTGGTGAACCGTTCTCTTACAGGACCCTTCGGGATGCAGTGATATTTTGTATGAGGTTCACAGTGAAGGGCTGTGAAAAATACAGCAGTGCTTTCCTTGCATTTTGAAGAGACACCGGTTTCCTTGGGAAGTTCATTCAGTTCAAGGTACAGCAGTTATTAGAGAGATCTGTTTCTGACAGCACAAGCACATACCATGAGTCCCATTGAGTGGGCCAAAGATCATCTGTAATAATCTCTTAGGAACTGATAGCTAGATGAAAATTACAGTTTCCAAAACACAAAGGTCTTGCTGTTACTTAATACACTTTTAACACAGAGGGGCATTTGTTACATGTGAGTCTTTGGCAGTAACTTCTTAACCACCTTTTCCTGAAACTCTCACAGTTAGGAGTTGCTTTCTCAGACTAAGGCTAAATTACTTATGAACACACAAACACAGTTATTTTTTTAAACCTTTGGATATTAGTGTGAATGATACCATGGCCCTAAGCAAATTTCTCTTTGGGTTTTAGACTTGTGAAGGAACAATAAGACCAATTATTTTAAAAGGAATTATTTATTGTAATTCTTATGTTGTGTCTTTGCAGAGCTTGCTATTTTTACCAACTATAATGCAGGGAAATTCTCAAAAGCAGTTTAAAATAATAAACTTGTCTTAAGTCAAGAACAGATCCCGTCAACCTATTGGCTCCTGCTTCTGTTTTGAAAGGAGCACTGCTGTACCAGCAGCCATTCCTCTGATACAAGTTTCCCATGGATTTTCACTGTGGGCAATCTCTAAGTTTTAACCAGATCCTAGACAGTGACACTATTGGAATTAACAGCTTCTGAAGGAGTCCTGTGGAAAAACGTTTACATGCTTTACACCTTGTATGACAGATAAAAATAAAATCTTGACCTCCTAGCTGTTTCCTCATTCTGACAGAAGTCACTGAGAAATGGGAGAGAAGGTTAAAAAACAGAAATCCCCATTTCAGACTGTGTTGTTTGGGTTTTTTTTTTTCCAAGAAGTGAAATGGTCTGGAAGAATTTGGGTAATGAATGTGCATGGTTTCTTGACTTTATATTGGGAATTTATGTAGGATGGAAATCAAAATACACAGCATCTGTGAGCAGAATGCATGCTTGTCCTGGGGAGCTTTGACATGGGAAGAACCTGCAGCAGCGTGTGACACGGTGTCTGTGGGCTCGCCCTGCAGTGTGTGCTTCCCCAGGGGTCATTTAGCTGCTGTTGTAGTGCTCCTTAGGCTCTGTCTTCTTGGACCGTAACAGATTTACCCCAAACATGTCTGACAGTCGAGCAAGCCATTTGGATGTATAGGTAATCCATGCTTGAGGGCCACCAAGCAGCTTAACAAACATGCTTTGCATACAGAATGCTAAACAAATACCGGGAACGTGAGATAAAGGAGCATCTCCCAACAAGGTTTGTGGTGGATCCATGCAGGGAGGTCTACATGCATCTGAAGCACTTCCGCTGTATTCCTGGATCTATCCTCTCAGTTACTACCTTGTTGCATTCTCAGCAATAGGGAGCAATACGACAGCTACAGCAACCTCAGCAACATACAACCCAGAAGGTGCGATGTCATCTAGTAAGCGGGATGTCATCTATAATACCAAAAACCCTGCTTCCACCTTCCTCCTGCCTGGAACAAATGGCACCCTGGCACAACTGACTGTTCCACTCCAGTACAGTGGTTGAAATGGCTTGCTGATTTTACTTCATGTCAGTGCTGCTGTACCAGACTTCATACAGAAAGGTTGCTGTCCCTAACCACTCGAGACGCAGACTCAGCTCGGGTTTAGAGCCAGATGGAATCTCTCTGTTTCAGTCTGCACCATTAGGGGGGTTCCTGGCTGAACTGTGCCTTTGAAGACATTTGCCAACTCTTTTCCTTTTGTGTGGCTGCAAACAGGTTCAAGGTACCTGACTTGGCAGATTGCTACCAGAATGATACGCAAAAAAGAAATAAAACCACAGAAAAATGTGCATGTGCACAAGGGAAATCTGCTTAGAAATGGGAGATCCATCAAAACCATAAAATCACACAATGGTGTTTAAGCCATTTTTCAGCACAGACCTACAGTACCCATTCCCCTCGTTCATTCTGGGATCGGGCCAGGTATGGTGACCAGAGCAGTCTGACTGGGGTATGGATTCCTCGATTCTTTTCTGGAGCTGTAGTCAATCCTCTGGATCCATTTTAAGGCAAGAGCAATAGCAATACCCATGTTTTTGAACAGAATATTTGGATTTGATACCAAATTAACTCAGCCAAGTCAATTAGCATCCTTGCTATGTCTCATCTGTATTTGTTTTCTGCATGGCATCTGGGAGCGGTGATTAATGATCAGAATGTGTTTTTGAAATTCTTGAATGAAAGCGGCTACATCAGTACAATGTCTAAATATTTTAATAAGTTTGTCATTTTTTCTCTCAGTGCCAGTATTTTGTACATTGTAAACTCTTCAGCACTGCATGAAACTCCAATCCCATTAAATTTTATTGAGCAACTTAATAAAAATCAGTTATGTTCCAAAAAGACAAAAAAACAGACAAAAGCACGATGAACAGTTTTGTAAGCCCTGTTGACGGTCCATGCAAGGATGCCTGGGTACGTATGGAGCCCTCCTTACTCCGTTGGTGCAGGCTACCCCTTCTTGACATGAAAGTCATAAAGAAGTAACTCCAGGAGATTGTCTTATTTCTTCTGTGGCCTGTGTTATAGTGGCAGTTCATGCCTTCACAGGCAAACCTGCATTAGGAAGGACTCTGTGTGCCCAAAGCCTGACTCGCAAGGAGAGAAGTCGAAGGTAAGGAGTGTTAAGTGACCTTCTGGCTCCACCACTGAGGTTGCCAGAGGAATGGTCAACGTTCCCAATGCATTAATGGATTTTGCCATTGGAATGTTTTGCGGCAGGGAACTGTTCTGAGGCTACTGAGCCATCTGGTAGTATGCTGAGCAAATTCAATAGATCTGGGGCCAGGAACCTACAGACAAATAGAAGTATTGCTCCCAAGTTCAAGTGCAGTATTTACCTTTAGGAAGACTCTGTATTTCCTTATACACTTCTAAAATAATGCTGAGTAAGTAAGCAAAAGATGTTTCACAGGTATGAGCCTTTCCTAATTGGGTCTCATCTGTTTTTAATATTTAAGCAACCTTTTCTCATTGTTGCTTCTCTTAACCTGTAAGGTCACAGAACTCATAGGCTTCTTTGCCCATAATGATATCCCATGATACTTAGAGAGCAGCAGAAACAGCTAAAAATAGTGAAACTCTCCTCTACTCAGCCCCCTAGGAAAATATTTTGATAAGCCCAGGCAGCAAGCAGGAAGGCTTGAAAAGGAAAGTAAGACATACCTCTCTGGATCTGAACAAACCCTAGGAAGGCATGGCTTAAGAAACAGACTACATTTAAGCTTTTATTTTATATGAATCAATTTGCTTAACCAATGTAAAACACATGTCATAATCCAGTCAGGTAATAGGAACAAGGAAAAATCTCTTTCTGTGATCTCGCTGCTTTCACTGCACCCATATGTGACCCTGGCAGATGACCAGAGTCTTGCTTTACATTTTGTTGGTCAGCAGTATGCATCAGTAAGGCTGCCAGGGAGCTGCTGTCTTTCTTTCTTGTGTTTCCACACCGAGGCAGGATTATCTGCACCAAAGGATGTCCACAAAACAACAACAAAACAAACAGTTTTATATGGAGCATTTATAGGTGGCATGAAACAATACGCCATGGCTCAGATTATCCAGATACTCATAGTTTTTGGGTGCCATACCCTTATCATGAGTAGTATCATAACACTGGGGAGGAGGAAGGGGTTAGAAACCAGGGAGCTAGTTTTCTGTGCATATGAATTATTTCAGGTTGTATTTCATGAGTATTGACACCATCTGACAGTATCTAGCTGATGTGATATTTCGATGCCTACAATGTGACCTGTCTGTCAGCTTCTGATCGCTTCCACAAACTCCACTCCACAGTTTTTGGTGTAGTAGCAAAGGTGAGAAAGGACCCTTGCTTTGCAGCCCCTTGTATGTGTAGTAAGAACAACACAGTAAGAATTTTTGTACTTGGATCATTTTTGGTGGCATTTTATTAGCAAATTCTTTCCTTTTAAATTTAGGACAATTTCTGGTGTTACAGGTGAAAGCCTGTCTTTACAAAACATGGCTAACTACATGCATGTCAGTTCTGTGAATCACAGGGGGTTTTGTCCATGGTTTATACAGTGCTTATCAAAAAAATCCAGACCCATGTTATTTTTCAGAATGATTTACAATGAGTTCAGTTAGAGAGAGCAGACCTGCAGGTTAGTGTCCTCATCTTTCAGGCCTTCCCTGAGAAAACTTACTGTGATACAACTCAGAGCAAAGCTGGATAATGGCTTGCCCATCAGGAAGACGTAAACCATCATATACTTCAGTGAGGTTTTGGCAAGCTTCTCTTTCCTATATGCTTTATGTTCTGTTCACCAAGGAGCTCATGCCGTACCCTGGAATCTGACTGTACCAGTGCAGCAAGCAAATGGCTTTCAGAGTGCAGACACTGTATTCAAAACCTTATAACAACTAAAAACCCCCCAACCCAACCAAACAAAAAACAACGACCCAAACTCCTGACTTCTGTCACAGTGTGCTAAGGACATTTTTCAAGAAGACTGTTTTCCAACAGAGAGAACTGGAACAGAAATACAAACCCCAAGTCAGTATATTTTGGTCAAGGCCGAACTGAACTGTGATATTTGCCCTTGACCCTGATGCTTAGCCCTCTCACTGACTTTAAATGCATACTGGTCTCTCATCTCTTAATTGCAAAGCAAACTTTCAAGGGGGTAACACTTAAGGTTTTTTGAGGACAAAAATATGTGCGAAGTATTGCATATTTAATAGGAAACTGAATCATGAAGTGATCTTAAAATACTTTTGATTGCATAGAAATAGCTAAAAGTTCCCACTAGGAGAGTATTCTTTAGGTCATGGTTCTTATTTTGGTCGTGGTACATATGGAAAACTCATCATCATGTATTCCCAAATGCTGTAACTTACTGGAGCAGTTGCACCAGGCTGGTACTTTCTGTGTTTGGTCAGACCTCTCATCTAAGTTTACGTACCTCTTCTATAATGTGGGTCGGTATGGAAAAAGCATGCTTAACAGGCTGGTCAGAGTCAGGCACCCATGCGAGATTGCTCAGGAAAAGCAGCGTGTCCGTCCTAGCATGTTTGGAAAAGGCCTGGAGTAGAAAAAGCAGAGCTCTAGCCTACCTTTCCAAGAATTCTTAATGTCAAATGAAGCCTGCAGCTAGCAAAACATTTCAATACCAGCCAGCCTGTTACACACATAAAGCTGGTATTTTACAGGGCATTAAATATTTTTGCCATATTTGTAGTCGTTTTCTCTTGTTGGTGCCAATTCAAATACATGCTTCATTTTCTGATCTTTGTTACTCCTGACTACTCTCCCTGTTCAGAGCTTTCCTTCCCCCAGCCTGCAGTTCTCAAGGGCATCTCATTTTTTACTTATTTTTTTTCCTCTTGCTATTTCACTGATTTGTTTTCCATAACATTTAGATCCTTTTCAAGTTATTGGTTTCATCTGTTCTTTCTTTCTCTTCTCTTTCTGGTCTGTAGTCACTTTTCATCACTTCCATTAATTTATTATGTTTTTTCTTATCAACTTCGTTTTCTATTTTTGCCTTGTGGGATCTGTATTTATGCCCTAACCTCTCTCATTTAGTATTTTTCTGCTCTGTCTAAGGAAAATACAGTCATGAGATAAACGTGCACTTCTGTCTCATACATTCCTTTCCCAGGAGACCAGGATTGTTCCCATCAGCAAGGACCTGAGTTGATCCTTGCTAAGATCAATTATATACCAAATTTTCAAGCCCAGTTTTCAGTCCCTGAATCAGAAGGAACAAATCTCACCTGAAGTATGATTTTTTGTAGTGATCTAAGAATTAGTTTGAGATGGTCATCTAGGATTATTAGTTGGTTACAGATTGATTAGGGCAGTTAAAAGAAAACAAATGGAAACTAAGCAATGATCTGGAGGAGTATTAGCCAAGAAAGCTGTTGCCAAATAGCTATTATTTCCCTGGTGTCCACATGGACACTTGCCTTCTAATTTCATTATGTTTTGGATGGAAACTATTTTGCTACTGTGAAGATTTAGAAGCTGTGGTGCAAGCAGATTTTTATTTTAACCTACTGAAATGGACAGCTCTGTGTCCCAAATCTTGCCTTCAGAAGGGCCAAGAAAATTTTGCTAATTCAGCAAAATCTCTACATGTATACTGAAACAAGTGTACTTGAACAAACTCGGTATCTTCCCTTATTTATGTAAATTTAAGCATGCAAACTTGTAACATTCAGCCAAAAAGCTCGATACTAACATTATGAAACCCCTTGGCTTTTCATCCTTTCTCTTAGCCAATGTGCTACAAATTCTTCTGTCCTATAAACAGAAGCGAAGATTATACGGACCCCCAGTTTCAAAACTGCGCAGGAGGCAGATGCAGCAGCACACTCAGCATCTCCTGCCTCAAGCACTTTCAGCGCCAGCCCTCTTATTGTAGGGTGTGAACAAGCGCAGCGCAGCCATCACCCCTTCTTGTACAAGATTGTAAGGGCCGAAAGCAACGAGCTGTTCCCATTCCCCGACAGAGTGGATGGGAGAGGGAGCTCTTTGCTATACACGGAAACAGCAAGCCTGGCAGTCCTGCCACTGTTGCAGTTACACCTTGGTGCTGGATTAATTAGCCAGAGGGCTGACAGTTGCACGGGAGAGTTAGCATGAAATATGAAGCACGTGGAGTCCTTATACAACGTCCTTGCCAAGATTTGTCTGGTTACTTCCAACCTACATACATACAGCGATGCTTTGTGACTCGGGAAAAAATATACATGCAAACCCATGGTGTGTCCCTTAAAAAGATTGTTTTAAAAAGGAATATGGTGTATTTGAGAAGAGAACGTGTCACAGGTGAGCTCCCCTTCTGCTCATACCTCCTGACGGGGAGCCAGCACACATGTGCAGTTCCTTTGGTACAAAGGCTCACAGAAGCCCCCAGCATGGCTGCTCCCGCTGGAGCTGCAAGCAGTCTGCCCTCCCTCCCTCCCTCCCTCCTTTCTGCTGGACCACCACAGACATTCTGCATCTCCCTATGTTTGGATGAATCTTATGACAAGTGAACTGCAGACTGCAGTTATAGCTATCTGAAATGTTGGGCTGTAATATTTTTTTTTAATTATTTTCCCCTTTTCTTGTAAATGTTTTCTTTAATTTCTTACCTGAAAAAATGTACTGATAGCTCTATATAACCATGGGAACGGACTGTAATGACAGTTCCATCCGCTGCAGTAGAGTGTTGGTTAGCCAGAGCCTGAGGCTGCCCCCAAACAGCAAAGTTTGTGTGTGCAAGCAAATGAGGGAAAACTCTTGTAGGTTTATCTAAGAGAAACTGTCTTGTAATTCCTAGCAGAGTGAACGTCACTATGATAACAAAACCCACTGTAATTAAGGAGTCCTTACGATATTTATACAGAAATACCTCTGTTGGCAGATGTGTCACTTCAGGTTCTTTGTGTAGCAGATGTTACACTTCTGAAAATACAGAATCTGGGGTGAGGGCGCGCATTGAGGCTGGGTGAGAAGATGAAACAAACTCTGGAACTTGAATAGTAAATGATACAGTACAGGGATAACATCCAGCCCAAGTTAAACTTAGGAGACAGTTTTCAAAAGGCTGTTGCAGTTGCAACCTTGCTGAATAGTGGTTAGTTTTCTCTGTATCAGAGCAATAAGAGGATTTATTAATTACCCACATCAGTGTTTAAGTTGGTGTCTTTGGGGTTAATTTTAGGTGTGAGCATCTACAATTATATTAGTGAGGTACATGTAGCATGGATATTTGATGTCTGACATTGTGTTAGAAGTATGGAAAAATACTTTTTAAAGGAAATAATTACTGTTTTATTTGAGGAAGAACTTGGAAAAGAGCATAATGTTTCTCTTTTTCATAGGATGAAAGTCCCATGGTCAGTTTTTTAATTTTGTCATAGCAAAATTCTTTTGTTAAGAACAGAACACAGCTGTCAAAATCCAGTTCAGATAAATCTAGAATCAGCTAGCTAACTTGAGATCTAACTGCCTTCATCATGTATATTTAATTTAAAATTGTTAACAAAAACCCTGAGAATTCAGGTTCTGAAATGTAACCAGTTGCCCAATGCTAGTAATGATGATGGCAGAAGATACTCATATCTCCCTTTTGTGTGTCAGTATATTATTCAGTTGTCACAAATCATCCAGCTTTATTTCCTGTAATTCTGGTTATCTGAACACATGAAACAATATTGAAAGAATTCCGAATTACAGTGATTTCCCCTCCATTCCCCATGGCCTAGGAAACTGATTTACCATCACCAATGTTATTAGGAGGGAGAAAGAAATTGTGTTAAAAGTATGTAAGAGAGAAAGTACATGAAAAGGGAAAATATTGCCTATGTTTAGAAAGAATGAAAAATCTCACATCCTTCTCCCTTCGTGCAGTCATTACTGCAGTCTCGGAAAGGCATGAAACGCTTTCGGAACTGCAAGGATTGGAGTTTTATTGGCACCACTGCAAATGCACATACAAGGACTCACTTATAAATGTCAGTGTCTTTCCTGGGAAATAGCCTACATCTGCAGATATTTTAGAGAGCGCTGACAGAAGGAGGTTGTTGCTTAAAACTTCATCTATAATATGGAAATGCCAGATCCTGAAATAAATACACTAGTAGACAGAATGGTCTAATTCATGTTGATCCTCCTCGCTTGTTGAATTCAAGGAGAGATGAACATCCTCACAACTTTATGATGAATGCTGGAATAGAGTTTATGGGGAGGAAAGAAATGCATTTCACTCTGATCTGTGTCAGGCTCTGGGGCAAGACTAGGGAGGTGCTTAAGAATTAAAAAGCTAATGGACATAAAGTATCCAAATTCGTAGGTAATTAAAAGAATCCTGGTTCTGGCTCTAGGCACACAGAGAAGTTTTCTGATCAAACACCTCCCAGAATATGTGTAACCTAAAGACTGTGTTTGTGTTGACAGAGATACTGCCCTACTACAGAGGTGCTGAAAGGCCCTTGGACTTGAAGAATATCCTGAGTTTCCACTATCTTCAGTAAGAGAAGAAAATACTCAGCACCAGGTAGGAAGTCAAAGAGACCTGATTTACTGTATGAAAAATGAGAAATCTTGAAGGTATATCAAAGGGGCTTGCATTCCAAAGTCTTGTGAGTCCTTATGAATTCAAAATGAGGTTTCACTGTTCCTTAGGTGAAAACTATTAGGAATATGCCTGTTATCAAGCCCTGAATTAAATATATCTTATGACAATCTGATTGTATCCATATTAGATTACTCTCTGTGCCTTACATGTGTTCATAATGGTGCCAATTATTCCTTTTAATTCCCCTACATACTTTAATTTAATGGCCTGTGTTAGCAGAAATGAAATGATTGGGGTATAGAGACATAAAATTACTGAATTTTACCTTTTCTACTCTTTTTCCTCTGTGTATGTGATACAGCTACTATCACTGCTGGCATTTATAGTAGTTATGGCGTATTGCTCCAGATACTGGAAAATCTCCAGTGGGGAAGCTTGCTTCGTATCTGATCTTATTCCTAGTAAAGGATGTGGACTTGCACCAACATAAATAGTAATACAAGTTCTCTCTAATAAGGGCAACTGACAGACAGAAAATATTTCTTTTGTTTATGGACGGAAGTAAAGCTCAAGAGGGTGTTAGGATTTCTGAATCTAGGTTTGGCTGTGTGTCTTCAAGAATCATCTCACACTACGTTTGAATTATGCACCAGGTATAGAGACTTGAGCCAGGCTTTAGAAGCCTGGAAAGGAGTAGCACAAAACATATTTAAAGCCTCGGCAATTAGTCAGCTAATGACAAAACATGTTCAGCTGTTAATGAAAACCCCTTGGTTGTGCCCTAGCTAGGATGCAGTTAATCCACCAGTAGTTCTCTCCTTTATTTTTACTGTGGAACCAAGTTGCTGAGATCCCAAAGCTGGAATAGATTTTCAGAAAGGCAGTTACCTATGTTTGGAACCACAGTATGCTAAAGAGTTAGTTGGACAAAAAGCTAGCAATGTAATTCTGGTGAGAGAAAGAGATACATAACTACCTAACAAGTGGAAAATTATGCTGTTTAAAACATTAATCTGTATGTATGAGAGAGATGTGGTAGTGTGGTAGCTCTGTAGTAGAGGATGGGAACTGGACACAGGTCTCAAGTGGTCTTGACTGATGTCTTAAATTCTGCAAGCCAAGCTGGAAGCACATGTATTATGTCAGCTCTTGAATGAGGTGGAAAGGCAGAGCAGGAGGAGAAGACAGAGCAGAACTGAATGATGGTGTATCAAAAGATGAAGTCAGACACAGAGGGAGCAGAGCAAGCAGCTGTCTGGCACAGAGAGACGTCAGTGTTGGTTTTCTTGGGGTTTTTTTGCCTGCTGGCATGAACACCAAATGTGAAAGACTGTGAATGTAAGGGTTGTTGTCTATGGCCACTCCCATGTCCCTGAGTGTGCAGGTACATACTAATTAAGGATAGATGCTCAAGAGCTGAAAGTGAAGTACTGATTACAGTTAGCAATGATTCCTTGGTAAGTAGCTGATACTTTGCCTCTTCACAGTAGAGACAAGGGAGGAAATGTTGCTGTCTGTCCTGCAATCTGGCCTTTCCTCATATTCCTTCCAAACAGTCTGTGAGAACAAAAGGCCAGGCCTGTAAATAGAGAAGCTGCTTTTGCATATCATCACTACTTGATAAAAATAAACAAAGCCTGTTCTCACTTTATTCCTGACACAAAAGACTTAGGGGTGTTTTCCACAGGATAGTGTTTATAGCGCATGTACATAAAAACTTAAAGCCTGATTTTTGAAATGCAAGAAACAAGTTGCTAATTTGTGACAGTAAGTCTCTAAGACACTTGATAAAGGGTCACCAGTGAGAATATTCACAGTAGCATAACAAAAACCTTCCCTTAAGCCCCTCAAGGATTTCAAAACTGTGCTGACAGTAATGACTTGTATCGCTTCCTTTGGGTTGTCCCTTCTTCCTCAGCGATCGCTGTCCCTGGGGACTCTTCTCCAGGTCTTTCAGGCAAACTCCCTCCCATGCAGTATGTGGTTA
The DNA here is from genome assembly GCF_000690775.1 of Eurypyga helias. NCBI lineage: Eukaryota > Metazoa > Chordata > Aves > Eurypygiformes > Eurypygidae > Eurypyga > Eurypyga helias. The sequence continues at coordinate 100,330 of NW_010264926.1, read as the reverse complement.
CTGAAAGCTGTCCTCAGATGGTCTGCAGGATTTCCCAGGCATGCATTCCTGAAACTGAACTGGGATTACAGAATAGCTAATTTGAGATCCCAGCTACAGTTTAAAATAAATTCGTTCTGTCCTCGATGCTTCCAATTTTAACTTTCACACTCAAGTTGTATAAATTATTGTACCAGAGCCTACCAGCTGAGCCTGTTGTCATGCACCTTTCTTGGCATCTAAAGAAATGAAACAAAAAGGTATATAGTAAAGAGCCATCACAGAACAGCAAGAAACTTCGTCCCAGAGCTCCACAGTGTGCAGGTGTGGGAGTGCAGCACACCCTGTCATTCCCAGCCAGCAACAGAAGCTAGCTGATGAGGAACGTGTCCTTGGCATTGAACCTAGGCTGTGTTTTACATGGAATGATAGTTGGCCGGTAGCTGTGACCAGCCCAAAGACTACAGCTCTGACCAGCTCGGAAGTTAGAGAGCAAAAGCAGCAAGTTAGGGGTCTGAATAAAGTGGATCGAATCACCTGTTTGGTTCATAGAGAAGGTGGGTCAGTGCAGCTCTGGGTTGGAGACTGTACTATGAAGTGAGTAGTCCCTACATTGCCGGAATGAGAAACAAGCAACCCGTGTTTATCCATGTTTGCACCTGATTACACCACAGGGCAAAACGCAGGACAGGCCTCTTTCGCACCCTCTCCGCTTGCCCAGGCTCCTCAAAGACCAGACATGGCCCGACCTTTGCTCTGTGTAGGATGTGCCTGGAGGGGAACCAAAGAGAGCTGGAGCTCTGGCGTTCTGCTGTCCTGATTCTGTGGTGGACTGGTGGGGATGTAAACAAGGGTGGGGAAGGGAAGAGCTTCCGCCAGCCGCCAATCTAGTCTCAGGAAGGCGGGAAGCCCGAGAGCTGAAAACATTACCGCATTGTCTTTTGGAATTGACTGAACATGTGCAAAATCCCTGTCCTAATGATAAACACTGTAATAAATATTGGCAGTACATAAATCCAGCCTCTGCAAAGGCTTCTTTATTTTGTAATAATTATAAAAGCAGCTCAAGTCACATTTCTCTTTATCACGTCTTTGAAGTTTGTTACCCTGTACCCCTCTCTATATTGCTGTACGGTGAAAGAAATGGCTCTTGAAACTGTTTTCTGTAGAACTGTAGTAGACATGAATACCAAACAACTTCACAAAACCACTAAATATTTGGCAACCTTCTAGTCTACTGTAATTTTTAAAAAATGCTCAAGATAAATGTTTATGTTGAAGGGGGAAAAAATCCCCAGGATAGAGCTGTCAATTAATGGATAACTTCAGCTTTCCTATATAACCCTATTCTATTAGCCATACTTTGTAAGGAGTGAATACTCTTCTAATTAAACTTTCCTGAAACCTTAAAAAAACATTTGAATTTTGAGTGGATGCTGCTCTGGCTTTTCTGGCATGTTACGTACAGGATGTCTGGCCAATTCTCCAGTCTTCTCTCAGATATGTTACCGATCCAAAATATTTTCACCAGACACCCTGAAGTGGAATCACAAGCTTGCCAATTTCCATTTCATGTTTCTTCCTTAGAAAACTGAAAATTACAGCTCATGAGCACTGGCGATTTGATTGCTCAATGTCCAAACTTAACTCACTGGAACAAAATAACAACAAAGATGCAGAAGATGATGCCTGGCCTCTATGAGACAAAATTGTTTACAAAAAATTAAAAAAAAAAAAAAGTTATGTTATTTCCAACTCAGAAGTTAGGCCGGGGGGGATTGGTGCTCTTAAACCACTGATGAAGTACAGATCAACAACTACCAGTAGGTCTTCATCGGCAAACTTACTGCATTATTACACTGACATTTCCCTGAACCTGCCCAGGTCTCCAAAGCAAAAAACCAGTACTTGGTGTCTTTACACTGTGTAATTTTCAATTTTCTCAATTCTCTCAGCTCCAAGTCAGCACTTTTTGGAGAAACATATATGTCAGAAGAATAGTTCTCAACAAAGGTCTCATATTCTGATTTCCTTGGACTTTACAGCAAGATTTCAAATGCTGTTGAAACTGCCAAAAATGAAAAATGTGTGTTATAGTATTACAGATGATAACATAGTCCAGTCTGGGTTTTTTCCTTCTAACCAGTGCTGAGAGAGCTTAAGCAATGTTATTTCACTAGGCCAGGAAGTGTAGGCAGAACTTCATTAAAATACAGCTGAATGACCTCTTACATGAACTGTGCTCCACATGGAGTATTTGGGAGTTTGTAATGGTCCTGCAAGTTGGTTCATTGTTCACTAGAGCTGTAGCCTGTGGCTACATCTCTTCTCTTCTGGAAGGTGGTAGTCTTACCTAGATGCCAAATGAGGTGTCTGGTCCTCTACCCACTGAACTATTCTGGGTCCTTAACCTATCATCCTTCCCCCTCTCAATTAATTCAAGACACATGCTGATCCACCATCCCAGCCCATGCTTCCGAAGGAGTTTGTCCTTGCTCGTTCCAAGCTGGGGCTACATGCTCAGGCCACCTCTCCTCCCTCAAGAAAGTGTTCTGGATGGAAGTAATATGGAAACTGGAAGAGAGCTGTGGCATTAGTAATGAATCCTGTGGGATATATGATGCTATGGTAATCTGACTCTGGAGGATCAAGATCCAGTTGATGTTGCTAGAAACACTTCATGAAGCTGGTAAAGATTATAGCTAGGCCAAGTCCAGTACTCCAAGTATGACTGCTCAGGAATTACAGGATATTTAGAGTTGAAGCCAAAGGAAGGACCATTTTAGGAATGAGTTCAGATTTGTAGAAGTGGGGAGCAAAGTGATAGCTGTTTAGAAGAATACCACAAAGTAACCAAAGCCCTAAAGTTCAGACTTTGTCTGAGATATTTTGTCCAAACTCACGCTTTGACTTTGAAGGTGCTGCAAATCCCATGTAACTGTAGTCAGTGAGAGTTTCAGGAGCTGGATCTTTTAGGGAAATCCCTGCTAGGCAGACCTGCCACAATTTGCAGGAAACTGCACAAGAAGATGAAAAGCCCACAGAGCCGAAAGGTTTATCAGGTCAGCAGTGCACTCTCTGGGTTTGTGCATGGTAGTCGCTCGGCTGCCTCTGACATTCCTGAGCTCCTGCACCAACCCAGTTCTTCTTGAAGCCCAAAAACTTTTTCTTAATCCTAATGTAGCTGCCCCACCAAGAAGCCCAGGCAGGAATTGATAGAGAATATATTATATGGGTGATTTCCAGGGAATGATATCCAAACGTGCTCTGAGTGGTAAACTTTACATAGTGAATATTGCACTTGCAGAGAAATAATATGATGGGTGGTGGGGGAGGGACTGCAAGCCTGCGGGCAATCATCCAACATTGTAAAGGAAAGCTATCTTTTATAGTACTGTATATCAGTTTATAAATGTCATCAGAAGGCTAAAGTAACTGCTTACAGACAGGTCATAAAAATAAGGGAACTCTGAGGGGTTCCAGGAGCAGCTTTAGTGGTGGGAACATAATTTTTTGTACATAATTGGATACAGTCTACATTAGTACAGCAGCCTCTTCATTTTGTGCAGTATAAAAAGGGAGGGGACAGTGTCACTTCTGGATGTGTCATCCCAGCAAGTGCTCTGCGTTCAATAAAAGACTTTAGTCCTGCAGACTGGGCTTCAGTCCAGCTCAGCACGTTTCACTGAGAAAAAAGGAAGACATTACTTTAAAAAGTTAAAAGCGGTTACTGCCAAAACAAGATCTAGAGAACAGTAACATGCCTGGTGTTCAGGGCAAAAGCAACATGGATATCCCATGGGCAGCCATCGTGAGTTTCTGCAAGGTGAGTGGATGCAAAATTATGGAAGTATGGGCAATTTTTTTTCCTGGTTCCAGGTGGCCTACCTCTTTTCCACCAGTGAACTGATGCCCGTTCAGTCTGATTCTTTGGCCCTGCTGCTCTGAGCTGACAGCCTGTACCTCTCTTCGCACAGGTGTCGGTGCCTACGCAGCGGTGGCAGGTCTTGCTGCGCTCCTCCCTGGCCAGCCACCGGGACTGTGCCTCCTCCTCCTCACTTAACTAGTGCACGCAGGCAGGATCAGGCCACCCAGTAACACCCCAGATGATATGGGGGGATCACTACAGAGTGCCCAGCGGGGGGCTTGCAGGTGCGTTACTGTGTCTCTGGAGGTTGGTGTTGCCTTACAAAGGTGTGTCATAAATAAAAGTAGCGAGGATTATTGAATCCAAACTGGATTATTCCTCCCCCAAATCCGAGAACATGCAGGTTGTCCTTTCTCCCTCCTGGGTTGTTCCTGTCACCGAGGAACTGTGCCGCTGGTGAAGGGTCAGCAGCCTTCCCCGGGTCCCACTGCTGGCCTTCCCAAGCCCTGCCACCAGTGTTCCCTGGCCGCCTTCTGTCACCTGCCTGCACTTTGGCCTTCCTGGCAGTGTGCTGCTTATTAGCCATCACAGAGGAAATTACACATTATGGGAAGGCCAGATGAGAGTTGGTGACCCTAAATCACCAAGCAAAGGATTTTTAAAGGGTTTTCTTTTAAGCCAGAGCTTTCAAGTGCACAGCCTGAAGTTAAACATTTAAATCCGTATTTAGGCATCAAAACAGGGGTCTGATTTTTAAGAGGTGTGGAACAACTCGGGGTTTCTACCCAATTCTCCAGAGGCTGTAAATTCGTTCATTTCCTCTAAAAATCTGGCAGCCTCTTTAGATATTTAGCAATGGAGTTGCAGTCTTGGCAATCCACAAGAAGCCTGAGAGCATCCCTCAAAACATTGCCTAGTGAGGAACTGAGGGCTGAAATCGAGGGAAAAACACAAGACCCATAGTGCAAAGCATAGCAGGCATCTGGGTGCCTGTGTTCAGGAGGAAGACAGAAACAAGCAAGCAAAAAATTACAGTAAACCCCAGATCTTCTCTATTTTGCTCGCTTTCTGGTCTTGCCAGTCTTGTATAGCATTCCTCACAGTGCAATTCCCACATCATAGCTAGATCCTTGGTGGCGAGAGTGCTACCTTGGGAGGCAAGTAGGCTTAAACCCCCTGGACCTGTGGGGCCTCTCCTTTCTGAGCCTATGTTCCGCCCCTGGTGCTGTGATAGGAAACAAAGCATTGTTCTTGCCTTTGTCCATCTTTTTTTTCTAAAGAAAGAAATAGCAGTAACCCCAGTTGCCAAAAGGGACTGATCACGTAGCTAAAAGCATGAGGCTTCTGCTGTTCTCACTTAATGGTGTAGGTGGCGAGACTGTAGCTGCTCCTCTTTTGATCATTTCTGTTCATCTGGCTTAGGCAGCCCTTGCTCAGCACACTGGTTTTTTTCTTACTTCTATTGCCCTGTGCTTAACTTTTCACTGTTCCCTGAGTAAAGAACTCACTTTGGGCTGTGAATTCCTGTCCTGAAAACTCAGTGCCTAAAAATCATGGCAGCAACTACATTCCCATGTAGGACAGATCCTGTGATTGGATGTCCTAACATCTAATTGTCGCCATCTGAAAGGCAGGTGCGTAGTCTAAAATGCTTCCCTAGATCCTCTCTGAGGTTGGTTGGGAGAAGCAGAGGCCCCTACTAAGAGCAGTTCTGGCCAGTTACCTCAAATACCTTCCTGCTGGAAAGGAATGATTGACCCCAGTTCATCACTCTCACCACTGACAGTAGAGGAAACCTAGATGACTAAATTGGATTAGATACCTCATTGTTGGGTGGTTTAAAGGCAAGTGCCATAATTCCATTCCCATGTTCTGACTGGAATTTCTGCTATAAGCAATAAGCCAATTAGTTCAGAATATCTAAGGAGGGCTGACCTGCCAGCCTGAAGATGACTGTAAGTTGTGATGGTGAGAGAGACATTAAAAAGCGTTATATGGATGGAGAAGCTCGGACAAGCATTTCCAGTCAGCACAGCATCTCTCCTTGCCTGCCATTGTATAAAGCAGTAGTGAAGAGTTCCAGTCATCTGTGGTCCAAGAAGGGGAATTTACACTGGAAGACATGTAGAGGAGAGTTGGTAAAGAAAATGGGAAATGACGAACCTGTTTTAGAAGGGAAGATTAGAAGATTTGGATTATTAATTTTGACAGTGGACTATGATTCTTCTCACACAGAGAACATTATGGAAGAGGAAGAGTTATTTAAGTTAAATTAGAACATTGGTAGAAGGGCAAACTGGTATGAAGAGATCACAAATGAATGTAATGTGTTTTAAAAACTTGCTTTGTCACACAAAATTTAGCATATCTCTTCACATCATTTACACTGCAGTAATATCCTTTGCTAGGAAATGTTACAACTCCTCCCCTGTCTGAGCTCCTCTCCCTCCTGCCATCTCTCTTCAACATGAAAATCAACATACAGGCTTGTATAATGTAAGAAGTTGAAAAAAACCCACCCTCCAAATGTATTGGCTACAAGTCTTCTTTTGGAGACATGATTATTCTTACCATTTAAAGAAAAAAATTAGTCTTGTGATAGCCTATGGAGTCATGGGCCTTGACCTTAGTGACAGATCTTATCTGGCATAGGTTATACATGTGGAATATCCTTCCATTATATTGTATCCACTATAGTATTAAGTATATTTATTTAGAATCATGGAATGGTTTGGGTTGGAAGGGACCTTAAAGGCCATCCAGTTCCAACACCCCTGCCATGGCCAGGGACACCTTCCACTAGACCAGGTTGCTCAAAGCCTCATCCAGCCTGGCCTTGAACCCTTCCAGGGATGGGGCATCCACAGCTTCTCTGGGCAACCTGTTCCAGTGCCTCACCACCCTCTCCGTGAAGAACTTCTTCCTGATATCCAATCTAAACCTCCCCACTTTCAGTTTAAACCCGTTACCCCTTGTCCTGTCACTACAGGCCCTTGTAAAAAGCCCCCTCCAGCTTCCTTGTAGCCCCTTCAGGCACTGAATATGATTAACACAATTCCCCATATACCATATAGTATCCCAGACAAAAAAGGTGCCTCCCTCATGTAATTAACAGACCATATTGGTATTAAGTTGAACTTCCCTGCAAGACAAGAAAGTGAAATTACATTATTTCTACCTTATTTTCCTAGGTGTCTTGGAGGAGTTTCCCCTTGGTAAGCCCCTGGAATTCTTCTCTCATCACCTTTATTATTCTACTATCTTTGGCTGAAATCCTTCTAGGGATCTCCAGCCTCCTACTATCAGCTTTTTCTCTTACCAGACAACTAGTTAAACCTGTTGCAATTCCAGGTTACTTTTGGTCTCTATGCCTGGCCAGTCATCAAGCCATGCCAAATATTACTGATGGATTTATCCACTAATTTTCTCTGAAGCCATTTCATAAAGGGCCCAATGGGGCTGCAGTAGTTGAACCTCCCCCAGTTGCTCTTCCGGCTCTGGTGCCACCCCATCCACTTCAGGTCTCTCTCGGGGCAGCAGCGAGGCAATGTGCTGATCCAATGGGCATAGATATAAGGATACTGCTTCCTTATGGTCCCTGCCATGTAGAATGTCTCCCGGATACTGTTCACAGTCAAAAATGAGATCGCTAATCCTTGCTGGACTTAGCATTGAAGTGGCTCTAGTTTCTAGATACCGTAACTGTTAGCTTCATGTGCCTCCATTCACTGATTCCCCTTCTGCATCTTCTGTATCCAGGGATATTGGGCGCTGCACTAAGTCTAGCACTGTGGCTTTAACTATTCCCCAAAACTGTAATAAAATTGAAAAAATAGAGCCAATACTTTGATGTCTTTTTCTTACTAAATCCATGAAAACATGGCTCTTACCAGCACTGGAAATTTTCCCAACATTTTTCCTCATAAAATGCAATATTTAGTTGACTAACAATGTCAGCATTTTAAAAATGCATCTCAGAAAAATGTGAGCAATGTATTTTCCCATCAGTACAATTAATTTCCAGGTGTCCAGAGATGACCTTTGTACACACAAAGCAGGGTCATGAATGAACACCTAAGGAAATGGGGAATTTGTGCATTTATTGATCAGAATATAAGAAACAAGCACTCTTACCCAGTGGGCCAAAAAAGGCTTGAGAGGCAGACAAAGCAAATAATTCCACTAATTCCTTCAAGACAAAATATAGATCAGTGCAGACATTGTGCTGAACATAAAGTTCTCCAGAAATATTTCAGGTTAATGGTTTTGCAGCATCCTCTCCAAGACAAGCTCCCCAGTGCTCCTTGGTTTAATGTTTTAGACTGATACTGTGAATTATTGATCTCTGCAAATTTTATTCTCCATAAGATGCTGCACTGAATTTCTAGGATCTTCCACAGCCCAGAGTTTGGCCATGTATTCCCTTCAGCCCTGGAAGAGAAAGGATGACAGCTCTGAGAGCTGTGCTCTGACAGCCACAGCATACATGCCCACAAAGACTTCTCGATGCGATGGCTGGCAACACTGACCTGTGCTGTGTCCATCCATTTGTGTATTCTGTCCCAAGACACGGAGTCAGCAGAGGCAGCTCAAGAAGTGGGTGGTACATGTTGCGAACAAGGCATAATAGACAAGGAAGATAAATTGATTCAACAGCTGTCTGATCCCCTTCTCCCCTCCCTCTGCAGGTGGTATTTCTTTTTAATGCTCCAGGTTTAAATCAGAAAGGCTCATTTTGGCAGAGCCACTTGAATGTGGAGCGCGACTCTGGTCACACATAACTTTGTTACGGTACAAGAGCTGGCTGTGTAAGATTCCCACCTTAATGACAGTCTGTGCAAAATCTTAACCCATGCTGTGTGACTTTATGATCATACAGAATGGGGAGGGGGGGCATTTATGATCAGACAAAATGGGAGGGGTCTACAAGGAAGCTGGGGGAGGGCTTTTTGCAAGGGTCTGTAGTGACAGGACAAGGGGTAATGGGTGTAAATTGAAAGTGGGGAGGCTTAGATTAGATATCAAGAAGTTCTTCCCGGAGAGGGTGATGAGGCACAGCCCAGAGCAGCTGTGGATGCCCCATCCCTGGAAGTGTCCAAGGCCAGGCTGGATGAGGCTTTGAGCAACCTGGTCTAGTGGAAGGTGTCCCTGCCCATGGCAGGGGGGTTGGAACTAGATGGTCTTTAAGGTCCCTTCCAACCCAAACCATTCTGTGATTCTGTGAAAATGCTTTTGATCTTATCTAGTAAAAAATCAGCTCAGAAACAATTTCTACGGCTGTATTCTGCATGATCACAGTACCTGTTAGATAATTTTTTACGTCTCACAAATGGCTAACAATATGCCACAGGGGGGAAAAAAAAACCCAACTCCAAATCTGCATATATATAAATAACCATAAAAGAATCAGTCATGATATGATTTGGTTGTAAGTGATAAGAGGAATTCAAGAAGAATATCCATGAAGAGGATGCAAATTAAATCACTTGTTAACCATTTGTGCTGCTGAAAGGGCCACTAGGAACCCTACTTGTAACAGATTTTCCAAAAAACTATGAAACCATCTCTGCCACAGGAGAAGTACATATGTCAGAGAAGGAAAAGAGGAAGTTTATTTTACAAAGAGATGTAAGCCCTACTGTTTTAATAAAGTTGGCACCATCCTTCCTATCCATTGGAAGGAGACAGAGTTTCTGTGTGGAAAATGTAATCGATGACCTGTGATTGAAGTTGCAGGAGAATGCATGTGTGCAGGACAGTCACGTTCATGCTGATCTAGTAGAACTTGATTCTGATATTCCCTCACATTTTACTGCTTGATTTTGTTGTCCCAATAGTGTTGTTCATAGATATTTTCTTTTATGAGAAATTCCACATACATACCGTCCTGTGCTTTCCTAGTTTAAATCTATTCAAGTGAATCGGGAGCAATGGGCCTAAACTGTAAGAGCCAGTCTTTGTTTTCATGTGAGTGAGTGATAAACCAGCATTCAGAGTAAGTTTCAGAATATCATTTGGTTATTAGTGCAAAGTACCACTGATAACTAACGAGACTTCTGAACATTTTCATAGTTTGAAGCATCTCTCAATAGAAAGTCCAGCTCAGGAAAATGTTACAGCATGTTCTTAAGTCCCACAGAAGACAAAGCACATCCTTTTCTGAACCAGGGCCAGAGAGACTGTCTCATTCCCTCTTGCCCTCCCATTTGCAATCACATAATGTCTCTACCAACACAAAACATTGTATACACGGAAAAATGTGTGTGTTCCATTACAGGCAGCTATGGATAAGTGGTTCTGTCCATTCTGAAATAAATTAATCATCCTGTCTACATTTGTTCTTCCTTTCATCTGCTTCTCCCATCTGTTCCCTTCCAGCTTCCTCTGTTTTAGCAGAGTTTCCCAGTTAGCTGAGATCAGAAGTTGGCCCAGCATGTGTTTGCAAACTTTATTGTATGTGTCTTAATATGGTTTTGTTCAGGGGGTTGTTTTTCTCTTTTAAAAATCTCTTTCTCTAAAAATGGATGCAAGTCCCAGGCCTTATGGTCTCCCTTTTGTGGGAAGTCATAACATTTTCTCTTTTGGGTGGTCAAGTGAGGAAGGCAGCGTTAACAGAAACCTGACTGATGGAGCTCAACAATCCTCTCAGCTTCCAGTTTTGTGGGCAATACCTGCTCGATAGCCAGCCACGTTTAGGGAGCAGAATGTACATCTTTGTGAGGCAGGGCTTGGAGGCCTTATGCCCCCTCAGCTCCTCTAGTGCTCCACCACAGAGTGAGCTGTGCACCGTATCAAGTGCTTTGTATATACTCTTGAGAGTATGGCCAGATGTGGCAGTTGTGTTTATTTTACTTAGGGATACATACCCTGTTCATGTAGCTCTGAATACAAACACTCTGATACCAAAACAGATTGAATAGACTAATGTCATCCATAATGAAACAGTTTCTCAAGTGGTGTTTTCATGACATTTTTAATTCAAACGTTTCTGTATGGCTTAACCTGTACAATAAGCAACTGGTTTGCTTCTTTTCTTCAGCTGCTATGTGGGCATCTTCAATATAAAGAAAAATGTAGCAAACAAAATATGTCATGATTCACTTGGAACATGATTTAAAGTTTTTGAACGGGGATGCCTTTCTGCCTTGTTTGACTGTCCTTGCTAAAAAAAAACCGTTTGCTTCACATGCATGATATCTGAGAGCCGTTGTAGGTTTGTAGAAGGACTTGATGCACTCCAGAACCGAGCACACTCATGACAGTTATATGCAAAGCCAAAGCAGAAAGTTTTCTAATGCAGCTGAAGGGTCCAGTTCTGCTCTTCCTACTGCCACTGAAAAGTGAGAGTAGCTCCGCGTGAAATCAGCAAAATTGTTACTCCAGAGTAATGTGAAAATCAGATGTCAGTTTCTAGGCATAAAATTTTTCAGTTTTAACAGTAAAAACATGAAAAAAGCCCCTTGAAGTTCACAACTCTTTTGTTTCTTGCTAGATCCCACTGACCATCTCTCAGCCAGTTGGCTCGCAGTTCGTCCAGTCTCTCGCAGGCACCCGGTACCAGTTTGTTCTGTCATTAGATTCATTCCTCTCAACTATTTCTTTTTTATCCCCTACAGTTCAGCACATATCCTTTCTAAGTTTGCTTCAGTGGGTTTCCTTTTCCATTCTGTTGGTTACTGGCAGTCGTGTTATTAACAAAGAGAGCAAGGGCTTCCCCGCTTTAGCTTCCTATGCATAGTCTAGAATAATTTTGAGTGGCCATTACTGTCCTGACCCTAGTTAACCCTAGCCGGCCTTGGCAGCCCAGCCCAGCTAGTAATCACTAGGAGTTGGGAGCAGTCTGACCATGCTCTGCAGGGCAAAAGCCCTCAGAGATCATAGCTACTAGAAAATCAAGGGGTTTACTAAGTATGTGTGAAATGTGTTTTTTAAAAAAGCTTTCACAAAAAGAGCAGGAAGGACTCCTGGCAGGAGTGCCCCTTCACCCTGCCAGATTTTACATACATGCTTTAAAGCATTAAACAAATTGTATACAAGAAATTATCTCAGTTTTTTTATATGTGGGCAAAACATATTTTTCCCTAATTTTCTTCTCTGTAACAATTGAACCATGACTTGAAATTAAAAAACACATGAATAACAACAGCCTGGAGCAAACACCAGGCATGGAAAATTTCAACTGAACTTGTAAAAGTTTAAGTAAGTTGAAACAGTGTCTTATAACACAAAATGTCAAAAAGTCTCTTAATAAAAATAAAATGGTGAATCAAATCCAGTATTTCTGTGGAGGGTTGATTAGGGAATGAATAATATCACAGGAGGAATAAGTGGCAATAAATGGATGGTGGGTAGGAGTAGGTAGCACACACACTACAGGAGTTGTAGAAAAGTTTAGAAAGCACTTCAGAGTCTGCTTTTCTGAATACAGTCTTTTAAATCTGCCACTAACATTTCTTATGATTAGAATAAGCTTTAACCTCATTTTTCCTACAGCAAGAAAAATATAAACCAAACTAGAATAGTGCAAAATTATGATAAAGTGAGGAATGCTTTTAAACATTCAAATTTTCATGGAAAAGGAATATATCTTGGTTGATCTTTTGACTTTGTCATTCCAATCTGATATTTTTGTGAACCAGGCTAATGTATGGCTGTTACGGGTGGCAGCCACTCCCATTGCAGTGGTATAAGATCCTATTCCTCCCATATATGGCAAAGAAAACTTGTCAAAACACAACAAATGTAGCTGTAAATCAGCCTTTCCAGTGCATTGTAATGCATGATTTTTTAGATATGGATGACACTGCTAGTGTACATCTGTGCCATGGCCCAGACAAGGCTTTCTGAAACCCTCTCTTGCACTTGGTTTTGCCATGTATTTCACCCACAGTGGATGCATCCTCTTTTCTATTGCTGAAATGGGAAGAACAGATTCCCTTTATTTTCTCCCCAAAAGAGGTTTTGCATCAGAGCAAAAAATAACTAGTAACTCACAGAGATGAACAGGCTTTAGCTGAAGTTCTTTTCTAGCAGCTTCCAGGTAGTCTTTCTTTCTGAGGAGCAAAGTGTGTTAGCAGCTGAGATAACCACCTACTATTATGGTCTATATTATACCCACACTGTGGCTTTATGAAAGGTCATCAGTCCCTGGGTTGTCAGTCCAGAACCTACCAAAACCACTGAATTTCCCTCTTTCTTGGGACCTCCTCTTGTCTAGGATTCGGGAGTAACTCTTTACACAGATTTCTGGTCCCTCTCGTTATCTGTCGGCTGTGCAAATGATCCATACGGTTGTGCATCCGTACAAATGAGACACTTTGGCTTTCTCATTAGACATTTCTTGGATAGAACAACATAACCTGGGACAGCTGTACACCTTCTTTCTTACCTATTCTTGGAAGAGCTATTTGTGTTTTTAGGCAGAGTATCAGTTCAGGCTGGTCCCTTCCAACCATTCTGTTCCATCAGCCAGGTTTGATCCCTTATCCTATACTGTGGGTTTTCCCTCACATCCTAGGGATTTATTTTAATAGGCAAAAAATCAAACAAACAAACAAAAACCCAGTAACTCAGGACTCTGTGCAAGCAGCTGTAAATCCAGCTGGACCTCAGACACTGGTGCAACTCTCAGCATTTTCAGCAGTAATGAGTTATAACATACAACACTAGGAAAAAAATTATATTTTCTTCTGTTGAAATAGAAAGGAGTAATTCCCAGTCCACACAGGGTACAGTCCTTCAGGCAGCATTGCCTGTATGAAAGCCATTGTGAAAGCTGGAGCTTTGTAGTATGCCAAATGCAGAACATTCTGACAAAAGAGTAGAAAAGCATATTTCAAAGAAAGGAATGTAGTTATATTTAATTCCCTGAGCATACTTCTCTAGGTTTGGGCTTAATTTGTCCTCCAATATGCTTTTCCCCAAAAGGCTTAATTTAATTTCATACTGTCTTTATAACATGAAACAGTGGAATGCATCATAATATTTTCCCACTTGTCAAGATTTGCTGTACCAGATATGCGCACTTACTGAACGACGTAAAGCCACGTTGTTTTCTTGCTGAGCAGCAGACGTGGAAGATATGTCTTCAGAAACTCCCTGGTAAATGGCTCGGACCCTCTGAATCCCACATGGTCTAGCAGCCAAGATGTTGAGAGAGCGCCAAGGGTGCTCTAAGGAATATTTATCAATGGAGAGATCTTTAAAAACAATGGGTTAATTTTCTCTAGGTTGATGTGCTACTGACCTAGCCAGACATGACGCAATACACTTCAACTCATCTTCCAGACAAGATGTGTTAATTATCTGCTGATTTATTTATACTATGATTGCTATTTTTTTGCAGTTGGTCATGTTCTCACAACGTCTATATGTACTGCACATCAGTCAGTGCTGTTTTTTCCACCCTCAACTGGAAAGTTGGGTTTTCTGTGAAGTATTATGCTGTAATTTTAAACCTGATCTAATTCTGATGGCAGAGGGATGGAATCCTTTTTGTTGTGTTTTATGTTGTATGACAACAAAAATTACAAGGAGCATCAGGTGACTGACACAGTCAGTCATTATGAGTCATCACTACCATTTCAGGAGCTGATATCCTTGAAGACTATGCTCTATTTTACCCAATGAAAAGAAAAATCATGGAAAAGGACTGTGGCCATTACTTAAAAAAACCCCACCAAACCCACAGTAAATTCAGCATAAGCAAAAATTATCATCTTGATTTCTCACACTGGTTGGTCAAATTATTAATCTTTGTGCTTGTTTCTGCCTAAGGGAAAATGGCTTCATGCAGCAGTGTTTTTTTGAATATGATCCTTTTCTTTTGCATCCTTTTAAAGCCCCAGGCCTTGCTTTTGCTTTCACTTACATTTGGGTTTTACTCTAGCAGGCTTATTTAAAGAAATATACATCTGCTGTTAATGGGTCGCCTTCGTCTTTGTGCACCAGGAACAGCAAGCAGCCATTAATCCAGGATAACTTGTTATTTAACCCAGATTTACAGCTGCGTATCGTCAGTGGACTTCCCCTCTCAGCTTGGTTGTGCTGCAGCAGTGTTTTTCAAAGTGAAGGTCACGGTCCCCTTGAGGGCTGTGGGTAGGATCAAAGAGAAGGTTGGAAGTTGCAGGAGAAGTGGTGTTAATCACTAGCAGCCCCAGCTGCGGTTCCACTGGTTTTGCTGTGACCGCGGTGTCGATGCAAGCAGTCATCCCGGCCTTCCTCTCGGCTGCTGGCTCCTCTCCTGCACACCGGCCCCTGGGAGGCCCAGTGTGGGTCCGTGGAGTCACATCACCCTGAACCAGACTGAGGGGTCAGCCTGGCTGAGGAAATGCTCTGCCAAGCAAATGTGCACTCTGTCACAGTCACATCTGTGTCCAAGCCCAGTTCACCATGTAGCCAGAAAATCGGAAAGTGTCTGTTGGCTTCACGCAGGCTGCAGCACAGGGTAAGGATAAGCAGCTTGGGAGAGAGGAGTACACAAGCTGTGGACACCAGTTTAAGCCGTGAAGCCACCAATTGGGAGCATACAGTGTCAGATCATTCAGTGTGGTGGAAAGAGGAGGCTGTAACTACTTGCTGCAGCTTTTAGACTAGCCAGGAAACTACAAGTTGACTTAATTGCAGACAGTTTGTCTGAAGGGAAGTTGTGAGCATTTAACTAATAATACAACATATATGAGCAGCCATTCTGGGTCAGACTCATGTACTTATTAGCACTGTATCCTGTCTCCAACACCAGCCAAGTGTACAAGGAAAGCAGGCATGTGTAGTGCTTTCCCCAAATACCCTCCCTGCTGCCCGCCACTTGCAGCTCCGCAGCTTTCTGAGCTGCATAGGATTAAATTTAGCAATCCTCAGTGGATTTCTCCTCAATGAATTTCTATTTCACCTTGAACCCATGCAAAATTTTACCATCTGCAGTGTCCTAAGACAATTATGCCTTCATGTAGTAATTGCAGCAAGTCCTTGCTTCTCTGCCCTGGAGGAAATGAGTGTAGCTCACTCATGGAGTCACTCTAAGACATGAGCCAAAAGGAGTAGATGGGATGACCACAGTTCCAAAGGAAGCCTTAAAGAAAAGGCTTTTTTTCAAAAGATGTAAGCCAATCAATGTGCACGTGAGTAGTCTCTTCAGGAACTTAGGAGATGGGATCCTTTAGCTGGTGAGCATGGAGCTTTGCTTTGTAAGTGGCTGTCTGCTGGCTTGCAACATCTGCCTTTGCTGCTGGGGGTGTTCTGGGGGAAGGAACTGAACAGCAATGAATAATAATTCACTCCATGCATAATCATCACAAAATCAGAAAGTGAATAGCTTAGATTGGCATGTGATGAGTCATTTGTTAGCTAAGCAGTGGCAGAGCTCTCTGGTCATTGATCAAATATTTCAATAACCAGAATTCAGTGTTTGATTTTGGATCATTGGATCAAAGCCCTGCCAACTTAATTTCTGCCAAGGATCCATCAAGCTTTTATGCTGACCACATGTTGCAAACAAGCTGTATAAATTCTTCATGCTGATGCATTTGTCTAACAATGACTGTTAACTGGATAGGTATTCAGTACAAGCATAAAAAACTGTCCCATTTAGCTTCCAGTTTCTGTAGGTTGTTGATTTACCAGATATTGGTTGAGGTACATCTTCAGCAGAATGTGTATGAGCTTTCCTTTTGGTAAATTCACATCACAGCCTGTATTCCCTGCTCACAGCAACAAAAATGAGCCCTTCAGAGGCTCATTTATTTTCTCTTACAATGTGTATCTAAGACTGTGAAAAACTGCAGTAACCTACATGTCACCCTTGAGGACAGAGTCTGGGAAAGCTCAGAAATACCAAGCTGTTGATTTCTAAGAGCATCTGAACTGTGATGTGATAGATGATCTTGTACAGTGAGTACCAGAAAGGAAACATGTACCGCAACATGCATGTTAGAAGGTGACATGGTTTAGCCCTGGCAGGTGGCTCAGCCCCACCCAGACACTTGATCACTCCTCTGCAGGATGAGGAAGAGAATTGGGAGGGCAGAAGTGAGAAAACTTGCAGTTTGAGATAAAGACAATTTAATAATGAAGACAGTTGTGTGCGCAAGCAAAGCAAAACAAGGAATTAATTCATTACTTCCCATGGCAGGCAGGTGTTCGCCCATCTCCAGGAAAGCAGGGCTCCATCATGTGTAACTGACTTGGAAAGACAAATGCCATCCCTCCAAATGTCCCCTCTTCCTCCTTCTTCCCCCAGCTGTATATGCTGAGCATGACACCATATGGTATGGAATATGGAATATCCCTTTGGTCAGTTGGAGTGAGCTGTTTCCCCTCCCAACCTCTTGTGCACCCCCAGCCTACTAGCTGGCATGGCAGGGTAACAAACAGAAAAGGCCTTGACTCTGCATAAGCACTGTGAAGCAATAGCTAAAATATCCCTGTGTTCTCAACACTGTTCTCATCACAAATCAAAAACACAGCCCCATAGGAGCTGCCATGAAGAAAATTATCCCAGAACCTGTACAGTCTAAATATTGTCTGCACACTAAGCTGGGAATGCATTGATTTGCACATTGTCACTTAGCAGTTGTAGCATTGGACCTCTGGGGGGTGAGTACATATCCTAAATGCTAAAGAGGAAATAAACCAAAAAAGTAAGTAGCTAATGTTGGGTAAAAGCCATGGAAATATTAAAATGTTATCTTCACCACTAACATTTCATCCTCTAAATTAACTAGCTGTTTCCTTAGTTTCACCAATACTTTCTGTCAGTATTCAGAGGAAGGCTTCTGGAGGGATTGATCTGTAGCATATTGATTTAAGCAATTTCAGAATTGTATGTGTGTTCCCAATAGCATAAATTTTAATTTTATCTATGTTGTACTTCTGTATTGAACGTCTCTCCGGTCTCTTTGTGTAAGTAATATACAACACACTTCGGCAAGATGACTCAGTCTTGTAGTAGTGCTCGTAATCTGTGTAACGATAAGGCTGATGGTGGACTAGGACCCTGGATTAGAACTAAAAAGATACAAGCTCATTTCCAATCTCTGCTGCTAACCTGCTAGGGGATTGCAAGAGTTGCTCTCCTCCCAGTGCTCACATTGGCTTTCTTGTCCATCGACTTGGGATGAGAAGAGTGTAACCATAACCCTCACTGAAATGGATTGGTGGAAAATCATGATGACAACTTTTACTATAAGGTTTAAGCATTGCAGACTACTTGTGTAGGTGCTCTCTCATCAGTCAGCTCTGGGATAACTGTCTTAACTGCAGATTCTATCTCTGAGATCCATGGATGCTATAAGTAGGGGAATAAGAAAATTTAAAATTCTCAGCACCCCCTTCCAGTATATTTTCCTTTAAAATGCACAATAGTCTTCATTCAAACATACAAAATACTTGATGGCTGGCCTGATAAATTGTTGATTTTAGCTGTACCTGTTTAAGATAATTCACATAAGTCGTGTAAGGTTTGACAACTTCTAAGTACAGTTGGGAAAATAATGGGGTTTTTGCTCGGTGCCTGAGTGGAAAAAGTTGAAGAAATATTATTTAGGTTCAGTTTGGAGGGCACAGGAAATTAGAAACAACAGACAGGTGTTTTTGGATCACTCCAAATGTTTAATTTACTCTGAAATAAAACATTTGGATTCATTTATTGTCATTGTTATTGTTTTTTAACAAGCTTTTTGTCCTTCTTGACTTAGAAGGTAGGTCTTTCTAGTGGAAAAAGGACATTTTAAAACCAGAAGTAAAAATGTCAAAGCAGACCACTCTGGCTCTTCCTAGACAAATATTTCATACAAAGAGAACTGGGGAAATAACCTTTTAGTCTTCAAAATTCTTTCAGTTGATCTTGGCACAAATTTTGGACTGTTTCACTGCCTCCAGAGCTCCATTTCTTCTACCACATCTACCGCTCACTGGAAAAAAAAAAAAAAAAAAAGGCAGGCCAACTCCATTCAGAATAAACCTGTCTATATTCATGCCAGGAAAACCCTTTTGCCTTAGCACTATGTTATGAAAACCTGCTCATACAGGTACTATATGCTGTAATAGTGTAGATTCATTTCAGCAGTTGTTTAAATTGCTTCATCTTGGCCTACACTCCTGGCTGCCTTTGAGCAGATCTGCAGCAGTTCTCATACGCAGGGAACCTGCTCTGTGTGATGACCCAAAGGATCTAACCAGCGCCTCTGAACCTACAGAACCATAGAATCACAGATCAGTTTGGGTTGGAAGAGACCTTAAAGACCATCTAGTTCCAACCCACCTGCCATGGGCAGGGACACCTTCCACTAGACCAGGTTCCTCAAAGCCTCATCCAGCCTGGCCTTGAAGACATCGGAAGTGTTTGTGCAAGAGTAGGCAGCTGCTGCCTTGCTCACAGAGTCCACGAAGGAGCTTAGCCAGAGCTTTGTGTCGTGGCTGGCAGCACCAGGTAGTCTGACCCAATACCCACCTGCCTGCTGGAGTTGATGGCTTTGAACTGAATGTAGGGAAGGGAAGCACAGCAGCACAGTGACATGTTCTAAAAGAAGCCAGCCATAGACTAAGGGAAACAGTGAGTGTTTTGCATGAGGAATACAGTAGCAATCCATTCCACAGGAAAATTCTAGGGTGACTGTCACCAGCTCGTTAGAATCAGTCTGTCTGGGAAAGGACAGACCCCAGCCTATGGCTGTTACTGTAAGTAGCTGTTACTGCTGAAACTACTATAAGTAGCTGAAACAAGCCGGTTTGTTGTTATCACACAAGTTTGTGCTGTATCACGAATGTTTTGTAAGTTCTGTCCGTGCAGGTACAGTTCCCAAATTGCCTGATATCTTCAGCCACTTTCTGCAGGCAATGGGAATGGCCTGCCAGTCTCACTGTATTCATGCTCTCCCATTTGAAGATGGATGCTTCTATTAAAGAGGTGTGTAGAAGGGAGGAAGTGAATAGAAAAGACAAGGATTTCTAGAATACGTACTGCTTTCTTGAGCCGTTTATAAGTGTATGCACACGGTGCATCTCCTTCATCTCTTGCCCTAAGATGTGGGTTCTATGCTTCGTTTACAAAGCATTAAAAAACCCCAGGGAATCAAACAAGCAGATGTGCGCTTCTACTGAAAGAACTGGGAAAACAAGAATACTTCTTCTCAAGTCTAATTATTTTCATTTTACTCACATAACGAAATGAGAAAACGTGTTTTTAAATGGAATTATTTGGACTGAGACTAGATGCAGGATGTGTCATTCATCTGAGATGTAGAAAGTTCTGGATTTATTTAGGAAAACATTACTTTCAAGGGAGTTCCTCAGAAGAAAGCAATTAAATGTCATTTAGAAAAAAATGCATATTGCGGCATAAATGATGAAATATGATTGCAAAATGTATAGCTTTCTCCCCTGGATTTGTTTTTTCTGGTTGGACCTTCTCCACAGACCTGGATGTATCCTGAACAGCAACAGCTAATCTTTCTGAAATGTGGGAAAGTTTTTAGTGGTTTTGGGTGTGGGAAAATACCTACAAAAAGGACAACTTCTTGCTGCTCAAATCAGACTTACAAAGTTCTGATCTGACTCAAATTCCCAGGGGTGAACAACAAGTGCATTGGATGCCCGTAAAAATCAATGGCAGTCTTTATTCTTACTCTGCTGACCTTTAAAAATGACTGTGAGGTTGAAATCCTATCCTCACTAACTTCAGTGGTTCTTGGATGAAGTCCACATGAAAGTGTTTACTACCTCTGGAGCATTTCTGTAAAAAATGGGGAGCTTCTCTGTATTTGCCACATACCAACCCCATTGGCAAAAGTGATCCAGAACTCGGACAACTTCACATGGGATCAAATTTATTGGTGAAAGTACTTTTGGCAATCCTGGTGAATGCCTGCATCTCTCCTACCAAAATCTTGTAGATGCTGAGGATTTTTTTCCTTACACTTGATTCTGCCTAAGGAATTTCTGCCCTCCTCCTCCATAGGGCTCTGTGCAGGCACAGCAATCCACACAGCTCCCTGCTCCTCACAGGGTCAGGGCTCCCAGCTGCGGGTTGGAGAGGTATCGTGATGTTTTAAAAGGTGCTGCGCTATGCTGTGACACGTTTTTTCTCCTTCAGGGGTGAGAGTAAAAGCCTGGATACTTTTCATAACAGCCAATTGTCTTATAAAAAAATGAGAAACTGAAGACTACAGATATTCCCTTAAGTAAAGTTCTGTCTACCCATAAACAATTACCGTGGCAAACAGAAAAAAAAAGTCTCAGTCTGCATACACTTTTTTCCTTACGCCCTTTGTGGCTACTGCAGAGACTGTCATTTTTCTGGTTTCAGTATCAAAGCTGTACTTCATAAATCTAGTAAGGTACTAAATAGAAAAGCAGCACAAATGTGTCAGCCTCTGCCTTCCATTCACTTGATCCCCATTAGTTGGGACAGCGGTTTGTATGCTTCAAGCAGTTGTGGTTAAAAACGCCTTTATTTTTGTCTAAAATTACCACCAATAACACAGGGCCCTCTACCAGCAGGGTCACAGGGTACAAGTTCTTAGAAGCCATAATAACAGGATTGTTTTCTCTTCCTGCTTGTGTGATCATTTAAACCTTAATTATAGCCCTTTATTTATTAAAAGAAATAACTCAGGAATAGAATGAGTTTTAAATTCCAGCTATTCACTTCTTATTTTCTTTGTGAGCACGGTTTGGTGAGCAATTTGTTGTATCCGTTTTCCTTTTTTTTTTAACTAAGAAACATGCAATATGTTTTCCAGATACGCTTGAGCCCTATGTATGGAACCATCACTGTTTCAACACAAGGCCATAATGAAAAATGAACTTTGCCCCTTTTTTTCAGAGTACAAGTGACCTATGATGTTCATTGATTTCTGATTCAGATAATGATTTACACAGTATGCTTGAGACTGCCTCTGTGCAGCTTAGTATTCTATCTGTCCCTTCGCTCTTCCCTTTGGGAATTACCTGCTGCCCTCTTTTCCCTGAACTTGGTTTAAATGCTATTAGTGTGCTCCGTGCCTTCTCCCAATGGGATACTACTGTTTGTCCTTGAGATAAACACCACAGCCCTCTAAGAAGGTCTGTTTCCTACATCAGACATCTTACAGTAGGTGGGTGGGTGTAGATTCAAGGCCAATCCTTCCCCAGCCCCTCTAGTGAAGCCAAAGGAGGGTTTCTTGGTTTCCATCCTCTAATGGAAGAGGCAAGAGGGCAGAGAGGGTATGGCCTTGGACTGTCCTCCCACACCCTGTCAGTCCCGAGGAGTCGCAGGGAAGAGGCATCTTGGAGCGGAGGTTCAGCAGTGTTGGTTGGCATCCAGGGATGATTCAGAGCACAAGTTACTAAAATGTGTTTAGGAGCTGTTTATGATTTTAAACCTTCTTTGGACATTATTTACTCAGACTGGAAGGACAATAGGATTACTGAATCCAAATGGGGTCTTTAGAAAGGAATTGTCTTTCTTTTGCAGCTTTGTGTTCTTCCTTGTTGTCACACCATCTCACACATCAAACCAAGTTAATGGCTTTCTTGCTTTCAGTGCTTCAAAACATACAGTGAAGCACAGTCCCGGTTGTAATAAGATAAGAG
Source organism: Eurypyga helias (assembly GCF_000690775.1). Lineage (NCBI taxonomy): Eukaryota > Metazoa > Chordata > Aves > Eurypygiformes > Eurypygidae > Eurypyga > Eurypyga helias. The sequence goes on along the minus strand of NW_010264926.1, from coordinate 77,913 downwards.
ACAAAAGCAACAATATTTTGCGTATTCTAGGGAAATGGGATACAGAATTATGAAAGCCCTGATTTTCATTAGCATTTAAAGTTGGCAGTACGTTTGTCTGGTCTTCAAGTGGATGTAGATCACTTTAAAAGCTCACTTTATGACTGGAGTAGTGTAAAATGTCCTTGTAAATCAAACTAAGGACAGGGTCTTCTGACCATTTGTCTTCTGACCACAGACACTGTAAAATTCTAATGTGGTCAGGAAAGCCTGCAGCTTTCCTGCATGTTGACAGGTTTAAATAACCAGGAAGAGTGCATATAAGGTCTGCTTCAGCTAGCATATACATGTGAATGCCAGTTGCCTAATTATGACATATAAAAGCTTTCCATGTCCTAAAAATGGGAAAGCCTATATAATTCACCCTAAATCACCCTGAAATTCTGAATCCAATTAGTGAAAGGAGCCAAAGAGTTCTGCTTCAGGATTTTAAAAATCAGATGTATTTCCTTTCAAAAGCAAAGAGAATCCTTGTGAAGGTGTGGTTGCTTACAGGACTACCTTCCCAACCTCTGACTCCCCTCATTTTCCCTGCACGATGTTTTCCTTCACGCAGACTAATTGTCAGCACGTTCTGAGCATGTCATCCAGCTTCCAGCATCCTATAAGATGCTCATAGAGGAAAACATACTATTATTATGGAAGGTAATATGGTGTCCCACGGGAGATACTTGGCAGAAGGAAGAAGGAAATACAGACCGTCTGAAACTATAGCTGGACATATGCAGACTCCGTTATCGAGCCTGCAAAACAGGAGAAATCCCAGCATGTTTCAGTTATGTTGGCTCTCCTATATTATGCACCCTGTGATCTAGACACGTCTGATCCACAGTTCATGAGGAGTCATACTGGGAGAGAATAGATTAAAGGCAAAGAACAAAAAGAGGCAAAGGGAAGAGAAGAAGCTTTCCTGGTTTTTGAGGAGGAATGTCTAATATGAATTGTGAAAGCTGGCCTGTCTTCAGAAATGTTTGCTTGAAGTTCCAAATCCTGATAATGCTTCATGAAAAATGTTTTAAGCCTTCTAGAGGCAGTTGTATGTGTGTGTATGTTGTGGGGTCTGCATTTTATTTTTCACCTTGGAACAGAAGTCCTTTTTTCTGCTTACGAAGAACTACTCATGTGGTAACGATACTGGTATTACAAGCAATGTACTGAGATGCTTGTAACCTAAACCAGAAGCTAAGATGTCAAGATATCAAGAAAGGCAGAGGGCTTGTCTGGAAAGATTTAGAAAGTTGCTCTGAATAATGACTAGCAAAACAGCCCCTTTCCACTTAAACAGTAGATAAACTAGAATGGAAATATCTGCTGTCCACAGGTATGGCAAAAATAACTGATTTCTGTGAGAACCATGAACAGATGCATGAGGAAACCCTCTGCCTAGGATTTGCAAAGCACTGCTTTAGGGCATCAGAAAGCTTTGCAGCCCGGACTGTTTGCTGATGTTCTGCTGAATACCACACACATGCTACCCACCACCAGGGAAGTCGTAGATAACGTGATTTTGTCTGAATCCCTTCCCCTCGCTGCTTTGCGCACATCAGCACGCATACAGTCCCACGCAGGACTTTCCAAATTGCAATCACACATTGTGCTTCCCCTGAAATGTGCAAGCCATCTGCCACAACTCTGTCTGAGCCATTTCTTTGTGAATAGGTGTTTATCGGTTTCTCTTGTTATTATTTGTACTTTGAGGTAGGCGATGGGGAGTCCAAGACCACCAACGCTGTCTTCATCTGACCAGATGCATACAGAATTATTTTCTATAAATAATGGAAGAAGTTTCTGAAAACCACATTCCTGTTTATATTTCTGTTGGATTTTCCTTAGTTGAGGCTTGTGTATTTATTTTTTAATGTGTCAATAAATAAAAACAGTGAAGTATTGTAAGCATATTGTGACAAAAGTGTTAATAACTTCAAAGAAAAAATATTTTATAAAAAAGGGTGAAGACAGAGTTTATGATTCACTATAAATGTTTGCTGATGTTTGAATACCAATGCTTTTAGCAAGTGTTTTGAAGTATGTGAGGTAATAGCAAGCAGTACCTTTTTCTCCCTGTGGATAGCTGAGGTGGCCATCATTGATATATGGGAGGCAAAATGAGAGGTTTGTTTTGTTTTCTTTTGGTTTGGTTTTGAAGAAAACCCTGCTGAAGAAGTGGCCTTTTTATTCCTTTGACCTACTTGAGTTTAAGGCTTGGTCTGCTCTCCTGTAAAGAATTCCATAGCCAGTAATTCTAATACCTAAATCACTCTCCCTGAACACTGCCTAAATCCAAAATATGTCTTTCTTTTCCCATACTGTCTCAGTGGAGCACAGCTGCTCTGTGCGTTGTGGACAGAGAAGGTGATGCACACTTCCTTTGTGCATGCACATGAATATATGCATCTCTGCTCCTTTTTTCTACAGCAATTATCCTGTCCATAATAGAAAAAATAATATGCTATTCTGTCACAAAATGGGAAAGGTCTCAATAATTCAGTAACCTGAAGAATAAGTTTAATAGAAGTGTCTCTCACTTCCCTTTGAAGGTCACAGGTTTATGTATGTGTGTGAAAATAAGAAATGGAATCAAAGAATAGTAAAATAATTTGGGGTTAGAAGGGACCTGTAGAACAGGGCTGATTTTAAAGTTATTTCAGGTTGCTCGTGGCCTCATCTGGTCCAGTTTTAAGCCCCTCCAAAGAGAGAGAGAACCACAACCTCCTTGGGCATGAAATACAATTTCTTCATATGCTTTCATACTTTAAATGGGACTCTCCATGGTCAGCTTAGTATTTCTACAGTGAATTTAACCTTTCATATCCATTACCAGAAAACCAACGGTTCAGCTCCTTGCACAGTTAATTGAGATTTTTCTTCTTCAGAAGACTTCAGAGCAGGGAACATGTCAGGCATACTGGTGTTTAATAAATAGTTACACAGGTAGGAAGGCAGTAGACACAACCTGTAAGCTGAAGTACCACTAGTCAGACAGATTGATTCTAGAAAATACCTTTCCAAAAGTCTTTGGAATTTTTAAAGCAAATTGTAATTTTCTTTTCATAAAAATTTGAAAGTTTTCAGTCTATTCAGGGCCTACTTGCCAGGAATATTTTAGTAAATGAGCTTCTTTTGAAAAGAAAAAAAAGAATATTCACGGGAAATCAGTTCAGACGTTTTAGCCAGAAGCCTAAACCTGAGTTTTAAGTTTACCCTGTGACCATAACACTCTGTCCAAAGAAATAAAATGTTGTATGCTTGCAACAGATAGGAGTGCATACAAAAGCCAAACCGAGACTCGGTGAGTAATGGGTAAGTTCAGGAAGATGGAATCCTTCCTGCAAATACCTCTCGGGCAGAAAAAGCAGCAATATGTGGCAGGCTCGATACTTGTAGCAGTTTTTCATGCACCTCTTATATGGGTGCAGTCTGGAGAACAGTTAATTTAGAAAATTGCAAAACCAGGCTGGCTGCTTGGTTAAAGGGTCATCCGGCTTCTTAGTGTTTCTGAGCCTACGTTGTTGGCACCACTTCTGACAGTAATCACTAGGAAAAATATTCCCTATGTACCCAAAATTTGCAGTGACCTTGTCCTGAATGGAGGCAGAAAGTAAGTGAGTTTTACCTGGTGACCAATTCCAAATGCAGGCTCCTCTGCTGTACCAAACCACTGCTGTTCACTTTCTTCCAAATGGTTTACAAGGGGGAGGAAATGCTTTGAAATGGTTTCTAGCACTTTAAAATCTTAAGGTCAATTCTTTTAAAATATATGTCTACCCATAAAGCCAGATGCCTTAGGATCATGGATACAGTTTATGAATGTCTGAGAGACAAGGGGACAGGGTAACTGATGCTTTTTTCCCCCATCTCATTTGAAATGTTCTGTTGCTTGTCTGAACAGAATTTGAGGAGATGATTTTAAAGTATGGCATCGTTGAAGGCAGGGAAGGAAGCATCTCTCCTCCTGAGGCTTCGTCAGACAGTTCTGTGAATGGGCATCAAGTAGTGGATTTTAAATTTATGGGACATCTAGGAGTAAATGTTATTCTTTTTCTTCTTGGACAAGTGTGTTTTTCATGAAGACAAAAGAGGAGAAAGAGGAAGCAAACTTTTCTGTCAGATTGCGCTTAAGTTGGCCTTGAGTTGAGATCTTGAAAGATTGCAAACGTTTGAAATACCGAGCAAAGCACAGACACAGGCCTGACAAAGTTACCTTAAAGCAAAGTTCTGGACTGTATCACACAGTGTCACCACCTGGATATGGTTGTGTTTTCTTTCCTGACAGAGCTGATAGCACGTGTGGGATTCAGCACCCAAGTGTGTAGCATTGCGGTATCACATATAACTTTGGGACTAAAAGTCAGGAATAAATTTTACCTATGAGGAGGTGTACGGTGGTGTGATGGAATTACCCGCGCTGGTACCTGTCCAGCACATGAAGGCTATAAAAGCCATGATAGCATGATGTGGCTTGTTTTATCTAGCTGATACAGGACTTTGTTGTATGTTGTGTGTGTGTATACAGTATGGGAGACTATGGGGCTTTATGTCTTATCCATAAAGGTGCGTGTAAATTTGCAAAAAATAGTGATATTCAAATAGTACCAAACCCTCGCTGTTCTTTCTTGTTTCACAAGCAGAGAAATATACTAAAACTTGCAAGAGGAGCAATAAAATACAGAGAAATTTCTGCAGGTGTTTTGGCAGAGGCCTGTGTGCATTTCAACTCCATCTGTGTTTCTTTAATCAGAAACAGTATGATGTCCTCCTTAGCAATCTAAAATTAGAACCAGAGTGGCAGGCAAGGAGGGACATCAGCAGGAGGAAAGTAACCTGGGCCACGTTTAGATGTTGACCTTGGGTCTGTGAACTACTTTCTCAGTGAGGACCTCGTAATTAATAAATGTTTAATGAACAGCATTTCTATGCAGTTGCATTCTTTATTTCATAAAATTCCCCACAATAATCTCAGCTCTGGTCATGTTCTCTCTGATGCTTCCCTTGGAAAGAGACAGCGTTGCTGTGGCCAGTCTGGGGCGATATGCTCTCGGGGACTGCGTATGTACCCCTTGGCAAGGTTGCTACAGTTAAATTGTGTTTATAAGGACTGAATTCTGCCTGCATTCTCTCATAGTCTCTCTTGTACCCAACAGCATTTCACACCAGTTGAAGGAACTTCATTACCAACCTCTCTTTGAAACTTGGTTGAAATCAATGGCAAAACTCAAGTGAACAAGCTGGGCAGACAGACTCATAGACAACACACTTGTGTGAGTCCCATTCCTTTACAAAACAGGCAAAATCCCCACATTTTTCCAGTTTCTGGGCTTGCAAGAAGACTGAATTAAATTCTAGATGTATGCAGCTGAAGGTATGGCTTGGCATCAATGTTTGTGTAAAAGTGGTTTTATTTACAGTGGTCTCAAAAGTTACAAATCTGACTCCATAAATGTCCTTTTGCACTGTCATTACTCTCCTCTTTTAATTTGAAACTTCCCTGCCTATCAAATTAGAGCAATATTGAGGAGAAGCCACTCAAGTTTGTGACAGCCAAGAGGTGAAAACTATGGATTTTCATACTAAAATGATGGGGCGTGTATGAGTGAGTTAATGCTTAATGAAAAGATTACCCTTCTTGTTCAGGAAACATTTTGATAGAGCTCAGGCAGGAAGAACTTTGAGGCTTTGTCATCGATATAATTTTTACAGAATCTAAAAAAATGTAGTCTGATACTCCAGACTAGAAAAATCAGTGTCCTCACACAGCCTGAGTTTGGGTGGCTACGCCCAGAGCTGCTGAGATTGGAGTGTGTTGGAAGCCTCAGGCAGCCTCCAGTTTTTCCCCAGGCCAAAACGTTTGGACAGGTTCAGTAATGCATGAGATCTCCAAAAGTGAAGATCTGTAAGTTGTAAGTTTACATGTGGCTTGTTTTAAACCCTATAGCTATATCCTATAAAACATACTAGGACAGCTGTTACTTCTTTATTGGCTTGTAAAACTTTACCATCTCTCACAAATCCACAAGAGCACTGTTTACTAAGCTGCGAGTTCCTACTTCCCAAAAGAGACCACACACCTGTAAGGAAAATTTAGCCTAAGAATAAAAGTATGCCAGCTCATTCTGAAGCTTTGGTTTGAAGGCTGGTGGCAAAGAAGGCGCTGTCAGCATCAAAGGTGCAACAGTTTAATTGCAATTAACAAGCCAGTGGCCTCTGAGCACCACCTCCATTCATGCTACTGTCACTTGCTGTCACATTTGCAATGCAATGATCGTTATGAAGTTAATTAACTGAGGGCTGCTAGGGCTGTTTCTGGTGGTTTGGATGCATAATGGAGGGCAAGATTCAATCTAACACAGGCTTACCTAATCGTTAGTAAGGATTTTGGTGAGTGATAAATCCAGGCCAGCTGACTTCAGATAGCTTCCCTAGGTTTAGCTAGCAAAGTGCAAGCTTTCAAACTGCTAAAGTACTCATGAGACTACTGCCAGATTCTGTAGTGCTGGCAGATACGCTGCAGGAGAACAGCAGCAGGAAATTCCCTGACCAAGTAGGTGAGATACACCTGTCCCCTGCCCCAGGAAGGGGCAGTTGAGGAACAGGGGGCAGCACAGGCTGAAAAGGAATGTATCAGCTGGCATAGCCCATGGGTGGGTTTGGAAAACAGCATTGCTTTTAACACCAACTATGATCCAAAGCAGGTAGGAGTTTAAACTAGTTGGTGGGGCAAAGGGGGATTCCTGTTCATACTGTTGGGAGGACTGCTGTCCAGTGGCAGTAGTTTTGGATTTATTGACTGATCTGCTAATTTTTTAGCATCTAAACTTTCTCCAGGTACCTCCTTTTAGGGCTGTATTGTCAACCCTTTGAAAATGGTCTTTGCTGCATTCTGGAGGAAGCTGTAGGAAGTGGAATACAGGCTGAATATTTTGGCAGCGGAGAGATGTGGAAAGTGCGGGTTCTTTTGCCAAACCTTCTTGGCTTTGCTGTGCTGAGTTTGACTTGTTTTTCTTATGTTTTGACCTCTTCGACACTGTTCTTTAGGGGATCTGTATTACATATACTTGACTTGCTGGTCGAACTGAAGGCTCAACCAGCCACAGCAAAAATGTAATGGCTTATTCATCAGGGATGTCAGGTTTTCAAGACCCAACTTATTTTTTAGTAACCAACATGTTTTTTTAACTGCAGTTGTGCATCTCTTGGGCCTGATGGACCAAGGCAGCAAACATTCTCATTAAATTAATGTTTCCATTCTTCTCAATGAGGACAGAAATGGTGAATGGACTTCATTAAATTTCTAAACCTCAGTCTTTAATAGTGTGAGTCTCGTTAAAATGTCATGAAAGTTCTGTTCACCAAAAATAATAATAGTAATTTTCTTCCTTTTAACACCTTTCTTCCCATAGTGCTTCAGAGACTGATAAACTAGATATAACAAGTAACCACAAGTGAGTTGCAGCCAGTTCTGAGGTGAAACACAGCAGCTATAAAATAGCAAACAATAACATTTTGAAATGGGTTAGGAGAGGACAGAAGGAGTAATAGTATATGCAAGTGAAAATTCAGGGGGCATGTAAGAATGCAAACCAGGAATTGGGTCAGTACATACCATATTTAAAGCTCATACTGAAAATAAGAATTGCAGTGGGAGGGCTAATAGCTGGATCTTCTTTTGATCCTACATTCAGCTTATTGCCAATCACATTCAGTGTGTGATAAAAGCAACTGAAATGTTTGACCAGTGTGTGAAACATTAGGATTTTGTTTCATATTGCACCTATTATTAGGAAATTAGAATTATTTTTATCAGTGAGAGCTATTCTGTGCAAAATACATAGCTACTGAGGAAGAGAAATAGGTATGGAGGGGATCCATCAAGTTCAAGCCAAGAAACACTCTCTGTCAGTTGACCCTCTGATTCCCCATCACACCTTGTCCACAGAGAGGGGGAGGTCAACTCACTTGTTGACCCTAGGGCACACAGCGTCTTGATGGTTTTCTATATTATCCCTCAGTAGCCTTTAAAGAAAATGAGGTATCAAATCACGCACAGTTTCATTTGAAGTACTGTAAGAGGCCCTAGAGCTAAGGCACCTCTGCAAACTCTGCCCTGTTTGTGTTCTCTTACATCCGTGCTCATGATTTCCCTGCAGTACCTCTTGGGCAACATAAACAGCTCTCTATTCCGCCTGTGAAAACTCCCACTTGCCCAACCACCTCATGGAAGTGCTTTGGCTTTAATTCTTTTCAGCAAGGTAATGTTGGGGTTTGGACAATGTAAACACAACCGTGTTATTAGTCTTTTCCTGGCAATTATTTCTTTATCCGCTTACTGCGTTTCTGAGGTAACACTTAGCAGCCCCTGGTGCAGAGCCCCATGGTTCCAGCCCCTGTACAAACATCCAGCTCGCAGGCCCTGTTCATCAGTAGGTCTGTTCAACAGGCACCATAAACTTTCCATACTGGTGAAGGAAGCCGGCAATGGCAGCTAAATGATGTCATGTAGAGCAAAATCTTGGCTTTGGGTTGAGATAAGACACCCCAGGGTTGTACATCGATCTCAGCCTAGGTCTGGTTCAGCAACAGAAGCAGACCTGTACCCCCAGCACTGATTTCCCTGAACAGCTCTGCGCACTAAGCCTGGTTGAAGGCAGAGCCCCAGGGAAGGGGGACCAGGGCTGGGCAGAGCTGCCTGCCTCCCACATCCACCCCTCCCGCCTCTGCTGGCAGGAGGGAGACCAGTAGGCACCCTACTGCGGAGAACATCAGCAATTCCTGTAGTTAATTTCTACCCCTCTTCTGTCCCCTGAAGAGGGATAGAGATTAACTGCAAGAGCGTTGTCTCTGAAAGCTGGAGGAACATGTCCAGAGCTGGTCAGGGAGGGAGGGTGAAGAAGGGAACTGCTCTGTGCTGATGCAGCCTTGAATTTAGCCACATCTGGGATGAGGACAGAAAACTAATTTTTGTCTTTGTTCCCCCCCCCTCCATCATTAGGACAACAAAATTTGATTTGGCATATCTTGCTGGGAAGTCTGGAACTAGCTTTCCATAGGCAGTAGAGCTTTATGCCTTTTTAAAATCCCTGGTGGTGTTCAGTTCTCCTGAAAAAAAGCTGGCTTAGTGTGTAGCCTGAAATGCAGATGGATACTCACTGTCTTTAAAATTATTTTGCTGTTTGTCCAGCTAAAAATGCAAGGAAGCAATCTAGCCATTTGACACAAATTAGACCCTTCTGATAGCCATTATAACCTCCAAACCCAGATGTCTCACACCGAATTGTTTAGCAGATGAATATGCATTTCATGTTGCTCAGTCTGTGTAGTAGGTGTGATGGGAAATATGGTGTATTAATGTCCAGCTAGCAGAAAGGCCAACTTCATTCTCTTCGCTGCGTTGACATTCTTCAGCTTCTTTTCCACATTTTTTTTGTTGTTTGTTCAGACAATCTGAATCTTGAAATGATGGAAGGATGCCTGCAGCCTCCTGGGTAAACTGGTGCTGTTGGCAGTTCAGCCAAACACTTTGCTATAGCTTAAGACTCCACCAGAAATCCAAAGAACTCAAATGTCCGTACACTCCAGCCCAAGCAGACAGTGTGTAAATGTTTAGTCTGAGGTACTTTATTATCTTATTTCTCCTCTAGTTGAGAACCTACACTTAACCTGTCCTGGATTTTTACTATTCTTTTTTTCTGCAGTGGTTGAAAAATAGAATTAAGCCAGTTTACTGAACCTGTGTCCTCCTAGTCTCAGTGAAAGAATAAAAAATTTAAAATTCTCTAGGTTGAGAGAGTGGGAAATTATTGCTATGGACACTGCTTCTGTGAAATACATGATTTGTGTGTTGGGTGGTTTTTTTTTAACAAAAGTCTCGCAGGCAGAATATTATCAGAAAAATATTTTTATTTTTTTTTAATTCTTGATAATTTTGTTCAATATGGACAAGACAATACATTCTTCCATGAAATACTGGAGATTTCTCAAAGTAATGGACAGCTGGGAAACATTATAGATCAAATTAAAACCTTGTGAATTGGATTTTTCATGGTCGTTGGTGATTATTACTTATTACAGTACATGTTAAATTGCCTTTGCTCACTCCTGATGATTTAGCTTGGATATTAGCTCTTGAGTAGCTGAAAGTTTTGAGCAGTGGAATTGATTCCACTTGGAAAGAGGCTCCCAGACTTCAGCATAAGATATATCTTTTTGGTCAAGTATTTCCTGTCTTTCCTGGCTGGAAGTTTTTCTCACAATGAGTTGGCTTGAAAGGAAGATCTCATTGTTATTTATTACAGAGATGTGTGGGTGCTATTTTCTAGTTTTACTAGGTGACATAATGATGTCTATCTTAAAATAAATGCTTTTTGAGGACTTCATTTTCACAGACATTTCAGATGAAGTCCAGCTGAATCACTGGGCCATCAGCCACCCCAAATAAGTGAGGCCATTAATTTCAGGAGAATTACATCAATGTTCAGTTTGCCCAGGAAGCAGAAGATTCAAGATATGTCACCTAAGTCAGGATGTTGAGTTGCTATTTTAGTTATTCAATTCACTTAAGGTGAATTAACTCAATGCCGGTATAATCGGAGTACCCAGCCACATAGTAGGGATCCAGTGAACCAAACCTCATTTGCCTTTCTTCATCTACACTGCATCTTCATATTTATGGTTGTGGTGACCAATAGCACCAAAGCTTATGAGCTTTCAGACTTATTTAATGTGTGTGTTATCAAGAGATCCAAAGGAGAGGAAGGGACTCCTCATATAGGTGCTAGTGAAAAGAAAGGATCTACAGCAGCATAGGTTGTTGTGATGTTCACCAAGTCCTTTATTTGGCAGTGACTTTGGGACTAGAGACCTGCAAGTTGGATTATTCATAGCCTTTCCCTTGCTCCTCACCCATCCAAGTTCACTTTGCTGTGAGGTGACATCTGACAGGTGCTACAGCAATATTGCTTAAGTCTATATTTAACAAGTTGAGCAGAACTGCAACAACTTATAACAATGAAGTCTTAAAACTAGCACAAAAATATTTTAAAGCTTCAGCCAAGATGGGGGATTTCCTCTGCCCACCAAAACTTCCCTATGGTATAAGAACAGGCAGGATTAAGAACATGAGCGTTTTACTTGTATGGTTACAAATAAGATGGTTATTCCTTGTTGTGCAAAACTTTTAACCCCCTAAACGTTATTCCTCTTGTCATTGAACAAAGCTGTCTCCATTACTTAACTTAGCAGGAACACAGCAGAGGCTTTGTCACACGGATGTTTTTCAGGCAGGGTAGGAAAACTCATAGCCAAAGTACTACTCTGTTGGGTTGAAAGAGAGGTGTTTAACTCTGTTGCTACGTCACGTGACAGAGGAGCATGAGCCACATGTTTAAAGAGGCTGCTAACGCCTTTCTTGTTACCCTCACTAAGTAAATCCACGCTGCTAGCTTCTGCTGCCAAGATGTGTTACATTGCCTCAACGTACTCATTTAGGTATTGACCCAAAGGTGTATTAAACCAGTGGGTTCTCCATGTGGCCTTCAAGGAAAGAAAACTTTTTTTAAATCTAAAATTTCTTAAAATTAAAACAAAACATTTGAGAATTTTCTGTTCTTTCTGCACAAATTCAGGCAAATATTACAAAATATTTTGTGAGTTTTCATTTTTAACTGGATGCTTAATACAAAAGCAATCAAGATAGTTCTCTGCCTTATTCTACCCCCCATATGGATAAAATTTCCTATAAAGCAAGACTTTGTTAGTCCTTCCTCTGTAACTGTATAGGAGCTCCAAAAATTGAGTAATTTTTTTCTCCCCCATTAGCTGTAATGGTTTTCCTTATGATCTGAGAGTTAGGATATATGGCTGTGCATCTGGAAACTTTTTCTACTTATCTCCAAGATCTTAGTACAAATGATACTAACAGGCGACCAACCAAGGAAATTATGATGCTTGGACTGTGTCTTTGAAAAGGATGTTTTGAGTGATGCATGGTTATAATTTTCCGGATTGCATTCAGATGTCAGAACTGGCAATTGCTTCCCTAAACAGCAGGTGTTCAAGCTGACAGACAAGATGGTAATAATAACCAACAGAAAACTTTACGAGGAATGCTGTATAGCACAATATCCATGTATGACTACACGCAGAGTCATTAGGCAGTGAAAGTTCTGTTAAATCCACAGACCGATAATAACAGACACCGAATTCAGTTGCTGAATCTGGGGAAAGTCAGTAAGTGATGTGTGTGAAGGCTCCGTTATTCCTTATTAAAATGGCAGATACTTGCCCAGTGCAATCTCCATATATTTATCCCAGGGCTGTTCCATGTGAACACCCCTGTAAGTACCCCTGAGATAGTTATCTATCTGTCCTAGCTCCTGGGATTGTTTCACTGCAAACTAAAGTGAAGAAAAAGCTATCAATAATATATGAACTGTATCCCTCAAAAGTTCTGAGGCACAGACATGGGTACTGCAGGCAAATTTACAGTCTGATGTATTTTTAACCAGCATAAGGCTATATCAACATGGTAAAAACCTTTTGTAATACAGCTCACATAGAAATGTCATGGGATAGTTTAGAAAGAATCAGCACAGTATTTCAATACAAACGTGGCAGAACAGCCACAAAACAAGTATTTAAAAAAAAAAAAGTCTGGTTTTGGGATGTTTCAGACTGTAGAAAAGATACAGGACTTGTTCTAAACTGCTGGATGATTCTTCCGACAGACCTGTGCTCCTATCCTGACACGTACGTACTCAAAATATACATTGTTGAAATTTCTTCCAGGACAATATTAAGCTAAAAACATTGGTGATCCAAAGAAAATTCACTTGCTGTCCAAAATGCCTGTTGTTCCCTCACTTCAAATATTGACGTTTGTCTGGGTGCTTCTCGTTGTTTAGGTTGTCCACAGACCAATTTAACTGAGACCAGCTTGCCAAGAAATAGGACTTGTCTCAGTAGGAAATTTCATAATCATTACCACTCCTTAGTGCACTTTCTGTCTCATTTCATTTCTTTATTGTAAACAATCAGTGTAACTTAGAAATTGATGAAGCTTGCTACCTGAATGTCACCATGCCACACAGTTCTGCCCTCACAGTAATGTTAAGCTCCCTATTTTTTCTACATTTGTTTTCACTTAATGTTTACGTATGCATTCCTAGATCAATATTGTTCAGAGGTCTGGTCACTGGTATGTTACTTGGGGGTATTAATCCACTGGTGCATGCCTGGTGTCAGAGAAAGCCATTAAAAGAAAGGTGTCGCACGCTATTACGAATGTATAGTCAGACAGAAAGTAGTTTTTGTTCTAGAAAAATGTTTCACTCAGTCTAGTTTTCACTCTTAGAATGGCTGAAAGAGATTGGGGCAAGAAAAATTCTCATAAAGGCTCACTAACCTTAAAACATGCCTTAATCTGTCCTTATGGTGATGTAACTTTTGCTTTATAGTTACTTTATAGATTACTTTGTAACTCCTACAGTTATGCTATCATTTCAAGGGGCAGCTTAATGGCACAGGAGAACAGAGATAGCAAGGGAAAATCTGATTTGATTCCAAAAAAATAAATTCACTGTGAAGGAGATCAAACACTGGAACAAGATGCCCAAAGAAATAATAAAATCTTCATCCTTGGAAATATTCTAGATTTGGCTGGATGTGATCCTGAGTAACCTGCCCTAACTTCAAAGACGAATCTGCTTGTAGCGGGGACTTGGACTAGATGACCTCCAGAGGTCCCTTCCAACCTAAATCATTCTCAGATTCTGAGAATATTCTGCTCTTTGGTGAATAGTTTGTAAAGCAAGTGCTAGGGTACAAAGGCTTATAAAATCTGAAGTTTTTAAGGATAACAGTAAAATTATAACAGTAAAATTATAACAGTAACATTTTTCTCCCTAAATATCACTTACAGTGACACCAAATATTTCACCAGGTTACCATAGACTGAATTCACCATCATTTGTAACAGGAACGTCACTACTGTCTCTCCCTAGCTAATGAGTCTAAATCCTCCTCCTTTTTGATGAAAATAAAGCATCAGCCTCCACCTTCCACTGACTTTTCTGATACTTTGCCAATTAAAATAGTGTAGATGAACATCCTAATGAATAGTTCATTCCACCTCCCAGCAGCAGAAGAATATTCCCCACTGCACGCTGACAGTGCTTTTCCTTGTCACATTTTAAGTCTCCCAAATGACAGGGATTTCAGTACTGCATTTGCCAATCTAATTATCAAACACCAGAGAGAGCTCAATCTCATGACGTTTTCCCTAACCTCAACTTAAAGTTTCTCCTCTTATCCTGTTAATCTTAATTTTATCTCAGATATTATATTAATATACTCATCTCACTCCTTGTGTTCAAATATGTCTCATTCTTTTAGCAGCTTATATGTTATCACCTTCATTTTCCTCCGGGTATTGCTCTTCCCAGCCCTTTTTTGCTTGTCTGAAGTCTTGCCGTCTTTTTGATCACTGGGCATATGGAACTAAGCAGCGCCTTCAAAGCCCGCGTGTACCAGAGCCAAGAATTTAGGTTATTTTTCCCTTGCTCTGTGATGAAGTACCTCCTCAAAAACAGGACAGAAGTGCATTTAACTTTCCTTTCCTGAATTTATGTTACAGTGCAGCTGTAGAAATTTATCATCCACTGTCCCCGTTGGGACTCCTTCAGCATTTCTGCTTCCCCATGGAATAGGCTCACTGTGCATGTGTGCTCTGGGATGTCAGAGATGATCCTTGAAGATAGGTTGTTAAAATTATTGGGTTCATATTTCTCATTGGAAAAACAGAAACAGAGGTAAATGTAGTGAAATGCTCTATGCACACTGAAACCAGCCAAGCTGTGGGATCTGGCTCCAGGATAGCCTTCCTTTCATCAGGTTTAAAATATTAATAGATGCTACCTACATTGCCATGCAACTGTGTGAAAGCACAGACTGTGCAGAGATTTTCATGCAGCTCTTAACTCATATCATATGTTATATAAAGGTCATCTGATGGACATGGGCCCCAATACCTGATGGACATGGGACCAGAGGAAAAATACTTCAAGCATGTGAAGCAAACAAGAGAAAGGAAGAAGAAATCCAACTCAGTGTGGGAAGGGAGTGGAGGGAGCAGGCCAAGGAAGTGGTAATTCCCCAATGTAAATACCCTATATAGCTCTCCTAATCAAAGATCACATGATAAACTAAGAGCTATCCAAATTCTCATTCCCTTCAATCCTGCCAGTCTCCACTCCATCTGACTCCAGCCCTGAGGAGACCTGCTGAGCGTATGTCTCTGTGTGCACACAAAAGGAGCGCTTATACCTGCTTGTCTTTTGGGTACATTCTTCATTCAACGCCACCAGAAATATGTTTCAGTTTAGCTAGAAAAAGAACATGTTCTATTTCAGATTGAACCTCCCTTAAGGGAAAAGCAAACAAACCTGTTTAAATTGCAAGAAGAAAAAAATTCACCAATTCTAAAGAGTACGATGGGCCTCTAAACTCAAAACAGAAGCATGGGAGGTTTGCCCACCAGTACGAAGATGTGAGTCTGAATCACCAGAGAGGGAGGCCAGTATGCCTCTCCCTTCACTGCATCAGGAAAAATCAGGGGCCCTATGTTAATTGACAGTTCATTGGTCTCTGACAGTAATCCACTCGAGCAAAAGTGCTGTGCAGCTAGTCTGTCGGCTGCAGTGAGGCATGCAGGCAGTCTCACAGACAGAAAAATACCCAGGGGATGCTACCCCACAAAGTCTGACCCGAGAGGCACAGACACTGAACCCAGTGTCCATCGTTTAGCGATCTGTCTATATCTGCATCTGTTTATCACGACACATGACTGTAGAACCTGAGATACAACAGCATTTATTAAGGCTCTAAATAATAGCTGTGCTGCAGTAATAAGTCAGTCATGTCTGTCAAAAGCTTGGGAAAAGCTGTACTCAGTTCAAAACAGTACTTTTATTTCCAACTTTTTAACAGAGACCAGCTTCTAAATATGATATCTTTTTCTAGTGTTTCTGGAAGTCAACCTTTCTGACTGTTTTTCTTTGGCATCTACTGTTCCAGCAAAGAATGATCTTAATAATTTCATATAGCGTTGGTTAGTTTTTAATCTCCGTGTTATAGAAAAGCTAAGATTGTGGGTTGGTCAGTGTTTCCAATATATTCCAGTTGGCATCTCTAAAGTTAAAGCAAAAAAAATTTTTTTAATTTATTTTATTTGGGCACATCTTAGGAACAACACAAATGTTCATTTTAGCCGGCCTGTGGGCTCTGTCCTGCCGTGTGTTTTCCAGCAAGGTTTGCACTTGGCTTCTCTGCTTGTCCTTTGTGCTGAGTGATAGCAACATGGCTTTCCTCTCAGGGAGCAAATGGGTTATGGCCTTTTTGCTCTCTCTGGCATCTGCTCGCAAATTAAAAGCCCATGAAATCGAGGGACAGATTTAATAAAGAGATACCGGAGCTCTAAACCAGGCTAATGGGCTCTGCAACAGAAAATATGCTAAGCAAGATTTTTAGAAAAACTGCTGATGCTGCATGTCTCAGTTTTGGAGGAGGGGAGTGCACCATTAGGTACTCTGAATGAACCTGATTTTTCAGGAGATACAGATTCTGAAAAGTGTCCCCTTTAAAAGTATATCAAAGTAGAAAATTCTCCCCAAACACTTTTTTGAACAGCCATTGCTTTTCTGTCTCCTGTCTGTGGCTGATCAATATTACCAGCTTGTTCGAACCATCTGTTTCTCCAGCTGTGCAATTTCCACACATAATCTCTAAGCATCAAGCGAAAAGATACTGGTACCTTACGACGATCTCAGCAAGATTCTTTTACATCTTTACATCTAATATCTCTGCGATGCGGTAGTAGGTATCCTAGTTATTGATGTAGATATGAGGAGATACATATTTTATTTGTGGGACTTCTCAGGGCAGCAGGGCAGGGTCTCATCAGGCAGGGTCACAGCTGTGCTGTCCCAGTCAGCCTCTGTTTTGTCCTTAGAAATGAGCTGGCTCCTTCCTTTTCAAAGTATGTTTTCTTGCTTCTCCTGTTGAAAACTTTTCTAATGTGAACTCAATTAGTTTAAAATTGTCTCTTCTGCCCAACAATGACCTCTTATGCTCACTCTGGCTGTAGCATGGGGAAAAAAATCTCACTTTCTGGAACAGCAAATGTAATCTTCTTTTCTCACCCAGTCCCATATATTTTTTAGCAGATTGGTGGGGGGAATAGAAAGAAAACCATTTATTCAGACTTTTGCATTGTGTTGTCGATGTAGCAGGGGCCCTGGAAAGAAACTCCTGAGGGGTCTGCCAAAAGTATCCTTAAAGAAAACAGTGAAAGAAGTAATTGTGTTGCATCATTCTGGAAATAAAGAGGCTCTGTGTTGCAGTAATACAGCATCCCTATAGAGCTGCAGATAATATTATTTCTAGCAATAAAATCTAGTTCTTATTTGGCATTTTTTTTGGCTGGGTCTCTGTTTCACAAACCAAGGCTCTCATCTCCATTTTGCAGGTGGAATAAGTGAGATACTGACTGTAAACTGCCTGCAAAGGGTTACCCCAAACACTAGCAGTAGAGCCAGGATCAGAATTTGAGACCAGTGGGCGCTACCCTTTGCAGGGAGCAGGAAGCCACGCTGCCCCTTCAAGGGCACTGACGCCACCACGTGAGAGCACCAGATGACAGGGGCGATTACTTTGGTGTGGATTTTGGAGAATCACTCTGTGCTCCCCGCAGTCAGTCACAGTTCTGCTCCTGGAGTCAGATGGAGCTGAGTTTCGGATCATGAGTTTTTTTAAGAAACCCCTGTATTTGGTACTTCTTGTGTGTAACAGCACCTATTATCAGGGTTCCTGTTTGCCTTCATCACAGTGAGTCCCCCACGATGACATCTTTGCAGCCAAAAGCCCTTTCTAAACTCTACTTTAGGATGAAGTAGCTGCTCTGGAGGCTGTTAGAGTCTCCACAGATGATACCTCAAACATATGATACCAGAAATTTATGGATTACTTACACAACTATAGTTTTCTTGTGTGAATGACCAGTCACGAATTGGTCTGTCTGGTGGTCACCTTTCTTCCAAAAGGGCAGATGATTAGCTTCAGAGTGCCTTGGGTTTTGCTCCTGGCTACAAAGTAGTCTGAACACTAATATGGGAAGTCCAAGGCCCCAGTGGAGTACCAACTAGCAGGTTTCAAAATGCTTGCGAGAGGAACACCTCTGAAGCTCTTAAACGTATTGTGTCCTCCTAGCAATGTCCAGTATGTCCTTTCCTCTCTGCTGAAAAGAAGTCCCCACTTCATCCTTTAAATATAGGGATAACAAAAGCATTCAGTGCAAGATAATTGTTCCTAATAAGAAACTGTATCCCTTTTATTCACTGCAATTTGAACAGCTGCAGCCTTCATTTCAGTCTTGAAGGAGGTAATTTTTAAATTACCTCTATCCTGACATTTTGCATTTTGGAGCTAATTATATATGGAAAGACAAATGGCTGTATCAGATTGAATTGAACTCTAGCCAGTCCAGGATTCTGCAACTAGAAAGTGACTAAAACCAGATGCCTAGAGAAGAAGAGCTTCAGAATGGGGCAACCTCACTCTAATACACTGTCAGTACAGTTTTTTTCCCCAGCAATCTGCAGTTCAGAGACTATCTGAGACAGAGAGGATACCGTGTTTTAAGTTCTGTCAGGAAAAAGGGAGCATTGGTTGAGGAGACATTGGGCCTAAGTCTAATGCATTCACATGACTCCTACATTCATTTTTTAATGCCATGTTGCTTTCTGTTTAATTTGCATGGTTTTTTTCTGCAATTCACAAAGCTTTGTGAATTATTTTTTAAAGAGCCCTTTCTTGATATCCAGTCACTGTAGAGAATTTTTATTACAGCATGGAGAATTTGTCTGATCTGATGTCACCTAACTCAGAAGTATTTTCCCTTTAGCCACACGTCTACCTACTAGCACTGTGACCGAAAGATGCAAAAACCAAATTCTGTATGTTTCATGTTAAAATCATTATCAAACCTCTCTTGAAAATCCTAATGGGAAATAAATATCTTCCTTTATTACAAGTTCTTACCACTATGCTCAGATTTTTTCAGGAGGATACTTGCATGGTTGCCAAATATGTAATATAATCTGGGATACTGCAGGGGTTCCTCCTTTTTTTTTTTTTTATTTCTTAACAAGACCTGCAGCTGCTTCTCCAAGCTGCTGGACAACTAATACACTAAAACTGGGGGGTATGTTAAAGTTGATGTGCTATATAATCAACTTCCTGATTTACCTAACCAAAACCAGAGTCTCGTGGTAGTGTGTCCCATATCTCGACACTCTAATTAGGCTAGTGACATTCCTTGAAAGAAAATTTCCAGTCAGCTCACATCTGTATGAGTCATATGTATTACAAGCTTAATGTTAAGAAGGAAGTGGAACTATATTTACAATACACAAGTTACAATTTTGATTCTCAGCAAGTTAATTTATTGTAATTTTGGGTAATAAATTGTGCTCATACACCATTATGGTTGTGTTTTCTCTTACTCCCAACAGGCTAGTATATCAGTATGCATCATTACTTATATGGTATCAGGAATTAAAATTCCACTAATGCTAAAGTGAACAACAATAATGAAAGTCTAAAGCAGAAAAACATGTGAGACTAGGTTGAAGACTTGACATCAGGAATATGTGGGGAATTACTCTAGAACATGAATGAAGAAAAAATAGCTTTGAAAAAGCAGATTTTCAAGGTCATGAAAACATGTAAATTGCAGAGCCTCAGAAAGCAATTATTGCTGGGAATTCTACAAGAGATTTGGCTTGCTCTAAGAGAGCTTGTGTTACAGCACACCTAAATGAGAAAATGTCGTTTTCATCAATACTAAAGAAACACTGTCCATCCAAAGGTACATAGAGAAAGGCTGTATCCCGTCTGTGCTATCACCGTCCTAAATTAACAGAAGTCATTGAGGTACTAAGGCATAGAATGAATTGGTTCTGTCTAACCCAATGGCAGCCCCATTGTTCCCCTGACTCCAGAGATCTTGTCTCGGGATTTAGTCCATATGTAAAATGCACATTTCTTTCTTGGCTTTTTGCTACGTGAGCATCCCCCCAATGTCCACTCAGTGAAAGTCATTTACAGTGCAGTTTGAGTTCTCATATATTTCTCTTTTGCAACTCCTGAGACACATGTCATGGGAGGTGAGAAGTGAAAATGTCTGTGTTAATATGGCTCAACACCTCCAAGCAGTTATGGGAGCTGAAAGGTTCTCTGGTATTAATAAGAGACTTTGGTTTTCTACCTTATGGTGCTCTATGTGACCATGCCGCTGCTTAGCAGCACAGTGAAACTCAATACAGCAGGACTGCCATGTACAGACATGACAAGTCTCATGCTGCCAGTATCAAAGCAAGACACTTCTCCCTGTCTCCCACTCCCCAGCCTCAGTAGCTCCTTCCTTTGCCACACAGCCTGTCTCCTGCCTTGGCTATATGCAGGATGCTGAGTTCTGAATGCTGATGTGCTGTGCTGAAGCTTGAGCCGTGCATCCCAGCCAGGCTCCCTGCCTCACCTCCCCTAAGCCCCGCTCCCGTTACATGGCCCAGCACACACAGTGGCACTGCAGCACGTGGGTGCACAGCTCTGGCACGTAGAATAACTTGAGAGCAACAGCGAGACACCAAGGCAAGGACCCTCTGGTCCCTTTATTTTGACAATAGCTTCATATTTCTCCTGGTTTCTCTTGGATTCATCACCATCCTAGGAAGAGTAAAGTCCTTTCCCAGGACAGTCAGGGCCTTCTCTACGGTTTGTTCATTTATCTACTTCAGAGGATGTTATTTTCCCTGCCACAGGGATCATCCCAGCTGCCTAGCTGTTTGATGCCATACGAAGGACTTAGAGGCTTCCTGCTGCTACAACTCAGGAAGACTAATGCCCTCCTGACAACTGAAAATGTTAAAAACACAAATATAATTATACTTTCAGTCCTCATTTGGGTGCTTTGATTTCAAAATATTATTTTCATAGCTGCCTTTTTAATATTACTCATCACCTTCCTGGCTGCTTAGCACATTGTTTTTCTTTTCACTTAAGATGTATTGCGTAAACTGGGAGAAGCTGTGTGGCCAATGGTTTGAGAACAAGGCCAGCTGGCAGGAGTTCCCACATCCAACATCCAGTTTGCCACTGATATTACGTGTGGCCTTGGGCAAGTTGTCTGGTAGCACTGCGTATCAGGTCTCCTATGCATTTGTAAAAGGAGTAGAAACAATAAGATCAACCCTATGGTAATATTCTGACGGTCTCATTGCGCCAAGCACGCTGTGCTCAGTGCTTTGCAGGAGTTCAAGTGCTTTTGGGAGGGGGAGTAACAGAATGCGGGACCCTGACCGCCTGCAGCATCACCGCCTTACCGAGGCAGTTGTGTGTGCACACTCCAGCAGACACATCTGCCTCTGTGTTGTCAGTGGGTTTAATCTGAAAATACAGCATGGAAAAGAGGGATTAAGAGGCAAGTAAAGTAGGGGTACGGAGAATGCTGGCCCGCTTCTCACCAGCATCATTCTCCCTGGAGGAAATCAAAGAAACATGACTTTTGCAGACACTAGCCCCTTAGTTTAAATGCCTTTTGTGGTGAGCTTGATTACAGCTGTTGTTGGATACCTGTGCTTAGGCTTCACATAACTTTTTCCAGTGGAATAATTCTGTAACTATAAAGTTAGAAATGTTTGTTATTGTTCTTGGAAGGTTAGGGGTTTTTTAATAATAAAACTAAAAAGTTTTCTAACTGCAATATAACCAGAAGCCAAATTGGTCTGTACAGTCCTGCTGCAT
>NW_010264926.1:36657-55994 GCF_000690775.1 Eurypyga helias | reverse complement strand
TTTTTTCACTGAAATTGCCTTTAGATGTGAAGAGCGTGGTGGGGAGCTGGTCAGTGCTTCTGCTTGAACATGGCAGGTTTTTAACCTGAAGCACAACATTTTCCATTGCGTGTTATCCCAAAGCTCAAGCGATTCACAGAAATGAACAGGTCACTTTACACACAGAGAACCAGTATGCAAAGATTATCGAGTAAGCCACTTTCTTTTTTCTCTTCCATTTAAAAAGTGTTTTCTTCCTTTTAGTTGTAAATTGTTCCACAGCACTGAGATCTGTATAGCTGCTAACTAAAAGTCACTGTGTAAATTTAAGTCTTCTCAGCACAAGGATGGCTCTAAGATTAGGTTTTCAGCTGATTTATGTTCCGAAAGAACCAATCAGCCATTCCCCAGAAGTTTATATTGCAGTCTGTGAAGTTTTATTAACACATGTAACATTTTTAAAAATACTAACCTGCTATTTCTGTGTGAAACTAAAGGAGAGGGTATGAATGAATAGCTATAGGTGATTTTTTTTAAGGATAGTTTCCTTCAAACATGATTATTGGAAAAATAGTTGAAGGCAACATCATCTGTTGTTACATATTATTCATGCAAAGTGTTGTGTTATGATTGGTTTTATTAAACATTGATCAGAAGGATGAGCCAGGGAATTCTCTGTGATAGCTCTCCTACGGGTTGTTTGCTCAGGTGTAGGAAAACCAGTGCTGATGTTTCAAAACCACAATTCCCTAACTGTTTTGGAAAGAACCACAAAACCAATAGTTACATCAGGTCCCTCTCCTCACATTGCTTATTCTCCTGTGAAAGCACCTGTATTTAAAACACACACTGTATATTATCCTCATGGTGAAGCTAGGAGGATTATTATTGGCAACATTTTGAAGCCTTAGATGCCTAGATTTAAGCATCTAAATATGTGTCTTGATTTTTGAGGTACTGAACACACATGCACACAGACACATACACATATTTTATTGAAGTCAGATGGAGGAGCTGTGTTATAAGCATTTTTGAAAATCAAGCCACTTATTTAACTGTCTAAATATGGATTTATGAGCCTAGCTTTAGACACACCCAAGTTTAGTTGTAAGCTCTCATAGATACTAGTATGTTGTCCCAGCACTGGCTGTTCGCTTCAGACTGACCAATTTTTAAGTCCCATTCCAGACCTACACTTCTTAAAATTAGGCTGCATGAAAAGGAAGTTGTTTGGGAGAATTATTTGCATAAATTACAACCAGAGATTATTACTATTTTAGGAGGGAAAGGATATTATCCTTCCCCTGCAGTAACTGGAACCTAAATATTGTAGCCCTTCTGTTAGTTGTGAGAATCAGAAAATCAAAATAATTTGTTACTCAGTTTTCTCTTTTGCTTCTTTTAAATATTAGAGTGCTTAGTGAAATCAGTGGGGCAGCCTGTGATTATTGCTTATAAAGAGCAAGGGGATCCCCGAATAGCCGTTGCTGTGCCACTGCAGCATTGTGATTACGCTCTGCTTTCTACTCCAGGCTTGGGAAAAAACCCACAACCTTACGCCAGGGGCGTTAAAACTGAGCACTGGAATCGATTTTACTACAGTTTTCCTGTGAAAGCTGATGTCAACAAGGTGCAATTCTGTTGATTAGCAGCTGAGCAGGTGTTTGCCTACAGCGCGGGTTCATGCAAACCTTGGGAGGACAGGTTTCACACTGCCAGAGAGGTTTGCTTTCAGACCTTCTTCAGTGCTGTAAAATCTGTGTTACACAACTTGTCAGGAAAGCGTAGAAAACTATTTCAGTCGCTGCACATCTCTCGTACAGTTCAAGAATATTCAGTGAACTCTTTTGTTATCCTAGTTGACAGCATAAAATTGACCTGAAGAAAGATTTCTTGGAGTCCTGGTGGGTTTGGTTTTCAGCTTTGAAGCTTTGTCCTTCATGTAGCATTACACCAGCTGCTGAGTCTGTTCACAGATTGGTGGGAAGCACTTCCTTTACTGATGACTTTGTCCCCCAGACCTGCCCGATGCAGAACAAATTCCATTTCTTCTTCTCCCTTGCTGGAAGGATTTGTGTGTTCTCAAAAACCAGCATAGAAGGTGGTCCAGACAACATATATATACGGATTTGTCTGGTTTGATTTAGCAAGGTATTTTATGATTTAGTTTACTCTCTCAGGTACCCTTAGACCATCTTTTCTCTTACAGTTCAGTTTCGTGTAATAGAGTATCACTAGCAAGGCTGGAGTAAAAGAAAACAACTCAGTGGGAGGTAAGACCACTCAACCATGTAAAACCTAACTTTATTATGATTCCTAACATTATCTTTTAGAAAACAGTTTCTAAAACAATTGCCTCTGAGCTGGAAAAGGCATGAAGGCTATTTTTAGAATGCAATTTCTAAAGCAATTGCCTCTGAGCTGGAAAAGACACTTATTTTAGTAGTATCTAATGGCAAGGTCAATTGAAAGATACAAAGTCATCCTGGACAAGCATTACTCTCTCTTGCTTCCTTCATATTACAAAGATTATGAATGGAGGGTGGATTCAGCCCTTCTGAATCTTTACAGAGTACAGCTCTTTTATTTGGGATGGTGTTAGTCTAGGTGGAACAGAATCACGCACTTTATGTTTTACTGAACAAAGCACAAATCCATCTGTCATGACCAATTCAGCCGAAGTATGTTTGTTCTCTCCTTTTCTTTTCTCTCTCTCCTTACCACAGAGAAGTTGTTCAGTGCAGAGGGCACCACAGGGCTGAAGCCAGCTGGACTAGAACTTTTGATCAGATCTGAAACGGTTCTTTTCCCCCAGCTCAAGACAAATTTGTTTCCTCTCTCTTTTCAGCACATAATTTATAAAGCATGGTCTAAAATTACCTGAGTGCTAAAAAAATAAGAGCTGAAATGCAAACCAAAGAATGATTTCCAATGGCTGAGTCTACACAGAAAAACATCTAAGTGAATGTCAACAGTGTTTCCTGGGCAAGCTCCTAGAAATGTCCTAATTTTCTTTATAAAAAGTTGATGTGGTGTCAATTCCATTTTTGTTTCTAAAAATTCCCAGAAACATATATTGAATATAGAACTTTCATTGATACTCATTTTACTCCACTGCAGGATGTGTTTCCCTGCTATTATTTCTGTTGTCTAGTTTTATCTTTCTCGTCTCCTGCAGCACCTCGCTTCCTAGATGCTCCTTACCAACTCCATAAACGGTAAGTGACAGACCAAGTGGAGACAAATTAGTAGCTGCTCTAGTCTCAGAAAAGAAATAGCAGGAGAAACTAAATTTAGCTCTGAGAGTAATAGAAGTAGACAAATAAGAGAGGAATGGTTCCAAGTGAAGAGTGAAGTGTGCATGCCAAGACCACAAAGGAAAACTGGGAAATTTTTTTTCTCCAGACGCCCAGTAACAAAAGCTTCATTCAACAGCAGTGGGAGATTCCCAGTTCACTTAAACAGCAGTAGTGTCAGGGCCCAGCTTTCTGGACAAAATAACACAACAGTGTAAAAAAGTGCTTTTCACAAATAGAGGAATTGTTCCTCATGCACAGATCTTAATAATCTTGAAAACAAAGGGGGAGAGAAAGGAAACTGTAGTATTGAATAAAGGGACTAGAACACAGGCAGGTCCAAGGTGTTTGGCTGGCTCATGGCTTTTTGTTTCTAGGTGTATAAATGCCCTATCCATCTTTTAGCTTCCTACCACAATTCAGTTCCCTCCTTTTTGCCTGCATCAGTTTACTCTCCATTCAGTGTCATCGCCCTGCTACCTCCTTACAGTTGTCCCATCTTGTCCACAAGAATACTGAGATACTAAGTATGTCATCTGCTTAGCTTCTTGCTAGAAAGCCAGAGGTCTTCAGGAAAGTAAGGTGGCCTGTCCAGGGATTATACTCCACAGACGTGAAGGGGAAGAAGTAAACTCAACAGAGTGGTGCTGATGGCACTTGCAAGGGGGATGGGAAACCAAGGGTGATACTGTCCAGTCAGACAGAAGCATGGATACATGCAAGAGTATGAAAGTCAAATTACTTTGATTTTTTTTTTCCCACTCATGCAAACAATTAACATATTGGTGTAAGGTTACCTCTGGTACTTTCCACCACAGAAACAGGCTGTCTCACAGTCTGGGAATGATCTGGGAATCATCTGAAAAGTAGATCATTTGAAATAATTGTGCCAACCCTGGACAGTGAAGCAATAAGAAAATCTGGATTTCTGAGGAAGGGAGGGGTTTGAGCTAGTCACATTATAAAAAGGTATTAAACAATGACCAAAAAATGCATAGGAATTGGAGATCGTGTCAGAGATGAGATGTGAGAAAGGCCATTTGAGGTGAGAAACAAATCAACATGTTTCTAAGATCTGGAAGGCTACAGTAAGCAGAGTATGTTGCTGTCTTAACCATAGCAAGGCTTTCAGTCCCTGGTTGCTTTTCTCAATAAGCAGCCCATGAAAATGAAAGAAAAATTCACATCAAATGTTTTCGGCAGCAGGACATATGGACCTGCGGGTCATATGCTGTACAAAGCCACTGATGACATCAGCAGGACAGATTTTATTGTGGTGGTTTGATCTTATTGATTGGTCTCAAAAAATGACAAAATTGAATGTAACTTTTATCTGGGGAGTGACACGTCCATGCATATGGTCAGGACTGTGTGAAGAGGTCTTGGACTGATGCGGTGTAACTCAGGACTTGGGGGACAAGGTTGGTGACATGTTTCCATGATCACTATTAGGAGAAGTAGAATTGGTAATAAATGCCTCACTGATGGGCACGCTAGGTTTGGTAGAAACACAGCGCAAAAAAGTAGTTCCCTCTCCAAAAAGCATTAAAGCTTTGGGGTTTGTTCAGTTATAGAAGTTTTTTGAATACATTTGAAGTTAAACAAGCTAAAGCCTATTTCTTACAGGCTTAACAGCTTGTGTTTTCTAAAGGGAACTTGGACGGAGTGTTAATATAAATTTTACCCTGCTTCACTCACGACTTACACAGTGATGTGGTAGATAGAAGGTTCTCACCATCGTTAAACACTAGGTACATAAAACTATCGGTCTGTCCGCGTACGCAGAACAATATGCTCTGCTCTGATTTCTCTCATCTAATCTCCCCCAGTCGCTGGCAGCACACTTAAGCATTGCCGGGTTTTTCTCTGTTATTTTCTGACAAATGTATTTACCGAAGTCTGGTCTTCAGCAGCACAGTATTGATTTGAATCCTGAATGCAAATATGGGTGAATGGAACTGATTTTTCTTATATGTGTGAAGATAATTAGAAACTTTTAAATTAAACTGTTTATAGCCATAGACCAAGTAAGCCTGTATTGTTTTACTGAACCACCTCATGTGGATCATGCTAAAACTTCTGGATTCATTTTCATATGAGTGTGGTTTTCCAAAGAACAGCTATTTACCTGAACTGATCTTACTCATGGCTTTAACTCATACAGTACTTGATCCTTTTCAGAAGTCATTAAGAAGCATATGAATCTAAAGTTTTCTTAGTTTGCATAATAGTAGCAACCAAAACCTCACAAATTGCAAAAGGCACCAGCTTCTCTCTGTCTTCACCAAATTCAGAGAGAGACTGCCATTGTTTCCATATTTTTTTCAGTATCTCTGGGTTGATGTCATCATGTGAGATGGTAGTGAGGAAAGGGTTTTCTCTGTCCCATAATGCAGTCTAGCATGGTAGGGTTGAGGTGAGATGTATTTAGGTCCCTTTGGAGCTTCATCTGCCCTTGGGAATAACTTAGTAAAGGGATTTGCTTGATCTGTTTCCATGAAATGGAGCGCTTCAAGGATCAGGTTCTTTCTGGGGGAAGAGTGATACCGATCTGCAGCATGAACATCGCAGCAGATAGCATGCAGAAGTCAGAAATGTGGCAAACGGATGTTGTTGTGCACACCAGCCGAAAATACGGCTGCTTGTCAGACATAAGAGGCCTCGTTCTTTCCATGTGTGCTTTGTCAGTAAAAGAATAGTTGATATTGTTGATGCTACAAGAAAATGTGAAGTTACTGCCTGTAAAATGTCAAAGTTAATGCCTGTTTGAGAGGACACCAGAGAACCCATATGTTTCAGCCTCAGGCTGCATATAAATTTGTTGCCAAATTTGTAAAATACACTGCTGATGGTGTTTTGTCAGCTGTGAATCCTGTACATGCAGGATTACATCCTGGCCCCACTACAGTTGCAGTTAGGGAGTTTTTAGGGTCATTTACTTAAATACCGAGCTGTAGCACCAGCGAATCACAACTTACATGGTGTTTTGAGTTAGCACAAAAGTAGTGCTCACAACACAAATACAGTTCTGTCCCACCCCTGCTCCTTATTCAGCCTCTCCTGTGGTGCAACCTTATATGATCCCTACTCGTGTATCTTCCTGTACTTCCTCTTGCACGAATTTTTGTGTGCTTTAAGGGTGTCAGGCAAAAGGCAGCCATTTGCCTTTGATTTAGCATTGTTTTAGGAGGGTATAACTGTGTAAGCATGTAGGAGGGTGTAACTATGTAAGCATGAACAGAATTTGTCCTTATTTACAGGTGATCAGGCCTAGTATGTAAACTACACTTGAGTTATACCGCACTCCAGTAAAGCCAGTGGAGTTGCATCAGTGTAGCTGAGAAATGAATGTTCATTTATCATTCCAGCACGAGCTGTCTCCAGTCATTGTCTTCATCTGCTGCTGCCTTTGAGCCACCAGTTCTTTCTGCTTTCAGAATGTTTGAATCCTTTGTTTTCCTCACCACCTAAACTCTCTCCAATGGGCAACACATTTTTCCTCAGATATTTAATATTGATTAGGTAACTGAATTTAAATTTTAGAACTATGGAAGTTTGGAAACATCTGCAGACATTGAATAAAGTCTGTTTTCTCTTCCAGTCTGCGAACAGCTGGAATCCTCAGCCTGAAAAGCCTTCTTTGTTTCCCAGGTTTCCATTACACATTTTTGTACCACACATGCAAACTATCCAGGCCTATGAAGGAGGGACAATTCTTATTTTTGTGAAAGATGTTTGCCATTTTCCATTCTGTGCTCTTCAGACCTCTCCTTGTCCAATAAATGTTGTTAGAAACATTCCTATTTTTCCCTCTGCAGCTATATTTTTAGTACAGATACTGGGCCAAAGTTTGGTTTTGCACCAAATTTAATACTGTCACACACTATTAACTTCAGTAGGGTTTCTCTAGATTTGTATTGCGGCATGAGACAGACTTACTTGTTATTAATCTCTCCCACGGAAGCTGTAGAACAAATAGGGGTTGTATTAACCACCGCACACGCTAATAATTTTATCAGTAGCATTGGTGAAGAGCTGTATGTTCCTTTTTATTCCTCTTATTTATAAACATAACCTATGTTAGATGAAGATTTATAGACCTTACTCTGCAGTCTTTTATTGAGCATAATTCTCGTCTTGATATGTGACTTCACTGATGTTCCTATAATTTTCCATGATTAAGCCTATCAAACTGTGGTCTTTAATAGCATGCTGGGCATGTTGTTAATGTGTGAAATACTTCTGTAATTAAAATTTTACATAGATAACATTTGTTTTTGAGTATTCATCAGTAGACTGACCCTAAATCCTTGGAATAAAAGGTGTCTGATCAATGTCTGTCTTGTTTTGTCCAAGGCAACAGAAATCTTTTCAAGATGTAGTACTTGGTTAAGGAATCATTTTAAGTATAGGTAGAAATGCCTATGAAACTGAGTCCCCACATCCTAGAGTTATATGACAATATTTTTAAAGCTGGTACTAAAATCAAAAGATTGAGTTACAACATGCACCTGTTCTTTGTCCTTGCAAATCTACACTCACAGAAAAAGAGAGGTTGCTTAGTCTACCCTATACCAAGGGCAGGATGAACTACACTGTACTGTTCTATACTTTACTTTTAGCTATTCCTAATGGAAAAAAAAAATCCAACTTGATAATAAAAATGTTACATGAAAACTTTGTTGCTTTCCCACGCCGTGAATTCCAGGCTGAAATAACTCGATGCTGTGAAGTTTTCCTGTGTCTCCTCTGAATTTCCATCTTTTTTCCTGCCATGGTGCACTGTGCAGAAACAGCATACACATTTCCTCTTTGCAACATCATCTTGCTTTTTGGAGACTGTGCCTTCAAAACCTTTTTGAATAGACAGACAAAAAGATTGTGATAATCAAGGCACTTTGACCTGAAATGCAACACAACCTGTGTTTAAAGAACTGCCTTTTGGAGACTGAAGATACTTGAAAAGACCTGGAACAAATACAAGTAGAGCATTAACCTGTGCCATGTTTTTAGTCAGCCTTCTGCATGATCTGGAGTCCAGAAGTTACCAACTCTAGATTGACTACAAGGAGGTTTTTTAAGGATAGAAAAAATAGGATCACATGGACAGCAGTGTGCAAAACTGGTACTGAAAACTGCCTTAAAATCATGCATCTGATTAACAGAGAGGGAGATCAAAAGTAGTCCTACAACTAGGGATATCGGTTAAGGTATGTCAGATTTTTTTGAATGACACCACTGGCAGTAAAATGAGAATAGCATACACTAATAGCCAAGCTAGTTAAAAGGCAAGTTTTCTAGATCCTAAATCTGTTTCCACTGATGGCCCAGGTTAAGGACAAGGACCTGACTTCTTTTTATCAGTGTGGAACTAATTTTTGCAGAAACACATTTCCACAAAGCCCTCACCTTCAATCTGTGTACACAATCCCTTAATAGAATTGAATGCTTATAGCATAAGTTCAAGTACAGATTTCAAAAGCAAAGCTGCTTCATTATTACTAAGTGGATATGTTGTATTAACATCACATTTGTCCTGCCCTTTCAGGAGCATGAGATACCTCATTTCCAAGTGACCTTTTCTAAAGGACTCCTGTATTAGCTATTTATATCAATTCCCAAATTTTCTTTCTAGGTATTCTGTCCCCTCTACCTCTTCACACTGGCAGTGTTTGTCTTGGTCATAGGCAGAAATGTGCCATCTCTGGATTTTATTTTATTCCAATTAAGACAAGAAGAGCACAGGAGCTCAAATAAATTATAACTCTGAATAATACTAGTTATAAAAGAATGCCAAAGCTTCTTGGCGACCACATTTGTGAGCCAGAGCCAGAGAACCAGAAACTAATGTCTAGTAAAAGATGTCAGATTCAATTCTTGCTGCCAGTGTCTGGAAAGAAAAATCTGCTCAGTAGATGGTTTACCTCATATGACCCAGTTGGCACTCAGAGCAAGGATACCTAATCATCAGAAAGATAATGCAGGTAAATTACAAGAAAAGCACGTAGAAATTCCACTACGTCTCGTTTCTTGCATACTCTTGTTCTGTGGATTTTAACACTAGGCATTTATCCATAACTGTCAGGGAATTTCAGTCAGTTTAAAATAGTGAAATATTTGGTATTTGAATCATTGCTGGCAGTGGATGCTAGCCCAGTGGATTCAAGAGAGTTTCTGCTCTTCTTCTCTGACACTTTATCTCTTTGACTTCATTTTCATAAGGGAGTGAAATTGTAAAGTCCCTGTATTTCTGTGAAAAGTGTACATTTTCTTTTCCTTTGTCTTCTCCACTTACAAATGAGACACCTTTTTCCTTGTTTGCTATATATCCTGAAAGTGTTTTAAATTCCACCAACTCTTGAGGGCAGTTCTTTCTGTCTCTCCACAGCCATGGGTACCTGGGCAAGAAAGTGGTTCGATTTGCAGCTCTGGTTGAGGCATGCGTGTGTAACCATGTTCCTCTAAGGTAAAAAGGCCAGGGAAGGATGCTAGCCCACCTTCTGTAGATACCAACAAGGCTGACCATTCTTGTGATAGCCAGCCAATGCACGAGTGATGCTGCCTTTTAATGGGTGTCTGCAAAGATGATGTACTCTGCCTGGGAATTATGCCCCCTACTTCCAGAGGCAATGTTGAATATTGCCACCCAAAGACCAGGGAGCGGGACCTGCTGGGGCCTGGCTGCTTCTGGCCATGAGGAAGGTCAAGGGAAGAGGGAGCTAGAATACACCATCCTGCTCTGCCACAGTGGCCATAAGGAAGGGTTGGAAAGAGATGGCCGTTTAGCCTCAAAGCACAGCGATAGTGCAAGTGTATGTCTTTCACTGACCAACACAGGTGCACCAAGGTCCATGGCTGCATTGTCATCTCCCAACACTGCATGGACCTAGGCAACTGCCTATGTGGCCTATACCACAGCCAGCTCTGCAGCTGAGCAATCAAAGCATATATTGAATTGTATGGTGTTATTTTAAGGGTCAGAACACATGATTTCTGTCAAATACATGAAGTAGAGCTAGTCACATTTCAGCTCTTGTTCCAGAAAGGTGGGAGGTTGTGTGCTAGATTGTGGTGGCCTACTGGAGCTATTATTGCTTGACCCAGAAGCAGCCTTGAGTAGGTACTCACCTGTACTGACTGTGCTGGACTGGCATGAGAGCAAAATGGCCAGCAAGTTTATCTGATTAGTGGCTAATTGGCAGGAACAGGAGTCTGTATCCCAGAACCATGACACCAGCACCCAAGTGACATCTCTGAGAGTGTGCATTAGATGGCCTATAATTAGAGATGGTACTTTCAAACTGTTGTTTCCCTCAGGATACATAGAAGCTATTCCCTGCACCATCCACGCAGCATGCATGAACTGTCACAGCTTGGAAAACACATGTGCTCCCCAAAAAAGTCTGAAAACAAAGTTCCATCTTCATTACTTACTCCTGAATGGATCTCCATTAGACACTCTGTTACCTTGACAGCTTGATCCTAGTGAGGTCAACCAGATGCAATTGGCTGTTTTTAAAAAGCAGATACCAGCGCATCTGTCTTGCCCTCCTCAACAAAAGAAGGAAAATAAAGCACAAAAAAAAAAATCCTGGACTCTTAGTAAAGGAACAAGACAAGCAGGTTGAAATGTATGCCTACTTACTATAGAAAGCCCAAATAATGTGAATACCACCTGAATTCCCTGAATACCATTTCATTAACATTCCAAGACAGCTCTACAAAGCCAGGAGATCAAATCAAAGCAAGAAAAGCATCCCCAAAATGGTGCAGAACTCAAGTTTGATCAGTTAACACTCACTGGCAAATTGTTAATCAAGACCAAGTTGCTCAGTGCTTGCATTGGTCAGCAGGGTACCGTTCAGGAGATTTTTATCTTTGACGCCCAAAATGTGCTCTGCTTTGGTATCAGCAGCTTCCGTGGTCATCAGGGAGGCCAGTCCACACTGGGGCTTGCCCAGCACGTTTAGTCCAGCTGGCTGGAGACATGCCATTAAGAAAAAAAGAGGTTTTCAGTGCTGCTTGCACTGCTCACGCCTGACAAGATTTCTGACTGACTATGCAACTCCCAGATAGCAAAGATACAATTTTCAGTTTATAAAATCTGATGAATAAGCTGTCCCCTGGGCTTTGGCAGGACTTACTAACTGCCTGAGATCTGCTGTAACTTTCTTCACTTGGCCTAAACTCTCTGATATGGGATGGCTGAAAGTTACACAACTAAAAGCCATCTTTAACCACTCAAAAGAGCATACTTGTTTTAGACACTCTGAAAACTACAATTCCAGCAAGAGCATATGGGAACAGTTGCTGTGAAAATCAGGCGATTGTCATAAATGAGTGCTTTAGGCACACAAGTCTGGAAAAATAGGCCAATAAACCAAATGGTATCATTGGTGAATGACCCGCCAGTGGCATTCAGTCAAAAGCTTGGAGATAGCAGATTGGATTTCATTCACTAAGGTTTGCATGCAACTATTTTTCCCATCTGCTGTTTAAGGAAAAATATGGAACAAGAGTGAGAACTTTTTTTTTCAGTTTGGGTTTTGTGCTTTGAGTTCATTTTTTATGAAGCATGTGTTTGGCTAATAGTTGCAATTTCATCTCAGCGGCCTCTTTGATGACATGCATTTTTGAAACAGATGCTTGTGCTGATGGAGCGACATGTTCCAGGGTTAAGTGGGCCCTCCAAGATATACCTCTGCCTGCTGCTGGGGTCCCTAAACTACTTCAGTGGTTTTATTTTAGCTCCCTGAAAAACAACCCTTCTGATGATTTTAGCCATGTTCTTTTGTTTCCTAAAAGACCTTTTCTGATATTACCATGCAGAGAATAGTGTTCTAACAACTCAGTCCTGACTAGTTTCCTTTTTTTCAGAGGCATTATAGTTAACCATATGCATGGGTTACATTTTGGTTCGCCTGCCAAAAAGCAATACACAGCAGCAAGTGAATATAGTGTTAGTCAAATTTTTACAAGCCAGAGGGATCTCACAGCTATCAGCCATCTCTCATGAAGAGATGCACGCATCTCCATTCAGCGATTTAAGAAAGCTTGCAGGAGAAGAGCAGTCCTGCTGCCCACTCAAAGTCTCAGGGACTGGTGTTCAACTTGAGTTTATCAAGACCATATTCTTATGTTTCTTCCTTTGTCATTTGATCTCTCAGTGCTTCATTTCTGTCTCTGTATAAGAATACTACAGCCTCCCTCATCTTACAGTCTATTGTTTTAAGGTGTAACTTTTCAAGGACTGGGAGGCTCTCTAATACCATGATTTTACTGTTCCTGTCTATGCTTATGTATCTTCCACTTTTAGGCAAACTTGCTCCTAAGGATGCAAAACTGTCATTCAGAATCAGAAGTTGTCTATCCTCAGGGTTTCAAGGAAACCTCCCTATTTGCCCTCCAGCTCTTTGTCTATTCCTCTTTAAGTTCACCTTTCAGGTTGCGTTGTGTGAGAGTAAGAGCAGGTCCATGTAAGTCTGGGGGCCTTGTCGTTGTCCCCTTTGTCACAGTGTACAAGTACTTCACAGTTCGTTGGATAGCACGGCTGTAAAGTAGGTAACAGCTAGTACCCCTCTCACAGGTAACACTCCCTGCCTCTTCTGAGGTGTTTTTTGGCAGTAACTGTAGAGGAGCACTAAAAAAATTTCCCTGTTTTTCAAAAGAAACAAAAAAAAATAGTACAGATCAAGTGCAAGATTCCCTTTTTTAGCTCTGAAGTGAGATTTAAATAGAGTTTAGGTGCCAAGTCCAGGTGTGAAATCTGACTTTATTAAGCCCTCACATCCTCTAGCTTTGCCAAGAAGGGGTCTCCCAAGCGCTAAACCTGTGTTTCTGCATATGCTCAGGATAGCTTTGATTTGGCACGGCTCATCCACCCCTAGATCTGCTATTCAAGAGTTTAATCTGTGATGTCTCTGGTAATTCCTACCCCAGCCTTCTGCTACCGTCTAATTGAGGTATCATTCGTACACTGGTTTTGGTAGAATTTTTGTATTGCAGGTCAAGCCAATTTGTAACTAATATATATGCTATTGTAGGAGCATTAGCAGATCTTCAAGGTTTACTCCTGAGTAGTTCATCTAGTCTACCTGAAATTCTTGATAAAGCATGTATTTCTTTTATGCACAGTTGGTGTCCAGACACCAATTTGGTGTACACAAAACATCTGGATCTCCTGAAGATGTTTCCAATATCTTCTCACCAGACAGACATCAGTTTTTGCAGGGCAAAAGTACAACTGATTAATTTGTCATTTTGCAAGGCAACAAGTATTTACTAGGAACCAGAAGCCACCCCATCTGCACCAGGGAAGACACAGGTAGAATATGTGTGGAAGAGAATGAGCATACAGTTGTAGAAATGGCAGGTTTTGAGATCTGTGAGGTGCAGGGATTTCTGTTACTGCTTCAGGAGATGGAAATGAGGGATCAGAAAAGAAATTGATGTATCATGTTCCAGTTCCCTATATATAACAAGCAATGAAAAAATAATATGATAACATGGATGATGGCATTGAGTGCACCCTCAGGAAGTTTGCCGACGACACCAAGCTGTGTGGTGCGGTCGACACGCTGGAGGGAAGGGATGCCATCCAGAGGGATCTGGACAGGCTGGAGAGGTGGGCCACTGCCAGCCTCATGGAGTTCAACAAGGCCAAATGCAAGGTCCTGCACCCGGGTCAGGGCAATCCCAAGCACAAGTACAGGCTGGGTGGAGAATGGATCGAGCTCAGCCCTGAGAGAAGGACTTGGGGGTTCTGGTGGACGAAAAGCTGGACATGAGCCGGCCGTGTGCGCTGGCAGCCCAGAAAGCCAACTGTATCCTGGGCTGTGTCAGGAGAAGTGTGGCCGGCAGGTCGAGGGAGGGGATTCTGCCCCTGTACTCTGCTCTGGTGAGACCCCACCTGGAGTGCTGCGTCCAGCTGTGGAGCCCTCAACATCAGAAGGATACAGACTGCTTAGAGCTAGTCCAGAGGAGGCCATGAAGATGCTCAGCGGGCTGGAGCCCCTCTGCTATGGGGACAGGCTGAGAGACTTGGGATTCAAGGCCAGGCTGGATGAGGCTTTGAGCAACCTGGTCTAGTGGAAGGTGTCCCTGCCCATGGCAGGGGGTTGGAACTAGATGATCTTTGAGGTCCCTTCCAACCCAAACCATTCTGTGATTCTATGATTCTAATATCTGATATTCAGTTTACCCTATACTTGTTAAGCATGGTGATCAATAAAGTAGAGCTGTAGATTGAAGACTCTGGCAGTTTAAAATTCACTCCATTTATTTTAAAAATAAGTGGAAAATATTCTTAGTCCCAGCACCTACTGTTGAATTCCCCTGCTTTTCCATGGTTTTACTATGACAATTTCCAGTTTTGGAAGTGAAGCAGACTAGACACAAGATATTGTCAAATGCCC
Organism: Eurypyga helias; assembly: GCF_000690775.1. NCBI lineage: Eukaryota > Metazoa > Chordata > Aves > Eurypygiformes > Eurypygidae > Eurypyga > Eurypyga helias. Next base: position 41,305 of record NW_010264926.1, on the reverse strand, counting down.
AAGGTAAATAAACTGGAAAAATATTAAGAAAATTGTATACAATTTTCTGTATCAGCAAGGGGAATATTAAGTGAACAATATTGTGAAAGGATTCTGACAAGAAGGGTAAAAAGTTGAATGTTGTCCCTTTAAAACAAATTTCCAAAATGTCCACTGAATCCTAATTAGTGAAATCTTTCTGTGTTGCTTCAACACGGAATTTGGAATATGAATAAATCTTAATTTATTCAGTAGGTTAATTACACATTTTTAATGTGAATCAGATCTCTCGGGTTCTGCACTTACAAAAATCACCTTTATTGGCCCCATATGAGATCTTGGTGCCAAGACCACCCAGTGACCTGGCTTTACTTTGAAGGATGGAGGAAACTCTGTAGTCATAAATTCTCGTGCAAACGCTGATTCTTAAATTCCTAACATACAGAATAAGAAGGTGGAAACTCATAGCATATTACAATAAAAACCCCTTCTGCACCTAGAATAGAAAAAGTCACTCCTGAGATTCCCTTCTGGGTTTCCCTATGCTTCTCTGTGGTGTCCCCAGAAGGGAACAAAAGAGCTCTATCTTAAACGCAACTGTCATGCATCCCCTACTCCCAGCCCGGGGCATTATGTAGGTGCTTCAGAAGCTGCATCATTGAATCCATTCTGCTGTTCTGGAAGGGAAAGACCTAAAATGGGAAAGAAGGCCAGTACCATGTTAAACTACTTAAGAGGTCAAACAAAATCTGACTGCAGCCAGCAATGTTTGGATTTTTCCTTTGGCTCAGAGAACAAGCTGTAAATCATCCAGCAAATGTGTACTCTACAAGGGGTCAGAGGAAAACACATCTGCCCATACTGGGCAGCCACTTCAGTCCCCTCTTGTTGCCAACTTCCTAAAAAGTGCCCAGAAGCAGCGAGTCTGTTGTACCAGTCCCCTCGCCTCTTCCTGGGCTGGGGAGGTTCATGTCCACCCCAGACCCTTGTGCATTAAATTTGACAGGGAATACTCAGAAAGAAGGGGGAGAGCACTCATGAAACATTTGCTGACAAGGCCGCACCTCTTAAATTTTTAATCCCATCTCAAAGGCCATTGTGGAAACCTTGAGAGGGAGAGAGAACTCCTCATTCCTTTGCTGGTTTGTGTCCAGCCCACAGGCTTAAAATTCAAGTATGTTCCAGCCTTACCCTGATGGCAATTTGTCTGCTTGCAAGAAAGGGGATGAGACCCTCAGCTCAGAGGAGAGCCTAAAAACAGCCTGCTTCTGCTGCATTCGGTCTTGCTCGAAGAACCGGTTGGAACCCCCCTGGAGAGCATGGCAGCACCCGAGAAGTATATGGCATAGGGAGCGCTGGCTGCGTTAACGCTTCCTGACCCGTGTCTTTCCTGTGAATATATATTAAAATACACACATAGATTTGTGTCTGTGTATTTACCAGTCTCCAAAGCTACCAGAAACACAGCATTTGTCACTAACAACAGGGAAGGACTTCTTATAAAATCAGCTGTTCTGAAACATGTTGAAAAGAAAAGTACCTTCATAGATGTGGGGAAAACTTTTTTCACTGTGATATACCTGTCTACTGCGTCTGGGGCTGATTTCTGACAGGGTAAAGCTAACAAATCTAAGAACTCCACGGCACGCTGAGCGTGGTGAACTTCACAGCTACCTGCACTCCTGGCATGTTCAGTGTTTCTGCATGGCCTGAGATGGCAGCGATCTGCCAAATGGAAATGATTTCACATTTTTCTCTGAGTGTGCTATCTACCAACCTGACTTTACCAAAAAGAATTTAGGTTGGAGCTGGCCTGAATATTTGGCCAATACACTGGCTTCCTGCCTTCACCTTGAGCATTTTTTTAATTCCCCCAGGCATAGAAAAACTCAGCAGTCTGCTTAAAACTGACGAAGTCGTGACATCTAGTGGCGAGCTACACACCGGTAAATCCTGTCTCCTACAGCATCCACACTTGTTTTCCATAGGCACCTTCTTCTCGGTCAGATTGTAACGTGGGAGCTGTGGGCATTACCCTCACAACCATAGACACCCAGGCAGCCCCTCGTTTCATTTACAGTCCCACGCCATGTGTGTGTCTTGTTGCACCAGACTCCTGTGCCTCCTCACAGAAGGCCCCGGTCGTTAAGGCCCAGCATACTCACGCTCCTAGTCAAACATGACATTCTGAATAGCCATTTATCCTGAGATCACGTTAAGTGCTTTGACTTTGCAAAGAAAGGGAGCATGGCAGAATCCTGGCGTAAGACCAAGTGGGAATTGTAGCCTTGTTTTCTTGTCAAGTACTTATTCATCAGGTCTGTTTTTAGAAGGTGACTCAAAAATGTGTTGTATGGCATGCAGCAAATTCCTGGCAGGCAGTTTAAACTGACTCAGTTACTGGCAAATTCTTTTGGTTTTGAAGACTACTCAGAGTCTGCCTTGGTCAGCAGCAGTCAGAAAAGTACATACTGGCTGTGATACCACGACAAGAAGTCGCACCGAAAAGCAGTAAGCCAGTCTAGACAAGTGCAAAAAAAGTTATAGGTCTTTTCCAAACAGTGGCAAGCCTTGGAGATGGTTTTGTTTTGGGTTTTTGGTTTTTTTTTTTTTTTTAGGGAAGCAGAACAGTGTTGAGTTGTGCTAGTGGTAACTAGGCTGCAGTCACCAAGTGGCAAGCTTTCTTGGCTTGTGAGCTAGCTGGTTGGGGACCTGCCATTTTTTATCACAGGAATGAGCTTCAGTGCAAGAAATTTCAAGTCAAAACATCCCTGTATGTTGTTCGGGAATCTGGGTGCATGCTTCTTTGCATCTGTAAGAGCTGTTAGCAGTGCAGCCTCCCAGTTTCATGTCCATATTTGTGCATGCTATATCAAGCATACTTTCCATTGCCTTCAATGAGACAAACTCCTTCCTCCTCCTTGGTCTTTCAGAAGAGATGCATGATAAAATTGCATGTTGTAACCAAGAAATGGAAACTGGATTATTTGAATATACATCATTTTCTTCATCTAAAGATTTATTTTACCATGTGTCCACATGGATTAGGACCTGTAACTTCCCCAGTTTGCTGTCTTGGGTATAATTAACACTTCTACCACCAGAGTGTCTGGATATAAGGCAAGTGAATATAAAAACATCAGTTCTGTCCATAATGTTCCAGTTTCCATCCCTTGAATCACCAGCATGTGACCTATTCTGTGCCAATATTAATAACCATTGCTCATGGCTTTCAAACAACTCAAACTATTTAAAAATTAATTCTGTTTACAGTACCTTCTAGAGGAAGTATTTTGTAAAAGTGAATAACTCAAGCTGACTAGTGGCTACCCACAAAATATGACTATCCAGTAAGCAAATGAATCATTTAGAACTAGCTGGCAAGGAATGGACATATTGTTGGAGAAAAAATCAAGTGGAGATCAGATCCAGCAACTGGGAGTCCTGGGTTCTCTTTCCACTGTACCATACATTTCCCCTGCTGCTCTGACATAGGCAGGCCTAACTGCAGTGGTGTAGGCAGCTATTAGCCCCAGTCATCCCAAATCACAGCATTTTGTTTTGTACACTGGGGTGTAAGCTGTGGGGCTGAAGTTAAGTGCCCTGTTCAGCTGTCACTCCTAGAAACACTTGCAGTCATGAGCTGGAGCCCATGGACATGCTAGTTTATGCTTTGCCTTTAGTTTTCCCTCTGTAAAATGGGGTTGGCCACCAACTGATGCATGACAAGCTTGACTGAAGTCCCTGATATGGGCCAAGGGCTAGTATTACTTCAGCCTTCACAGGCAGTGATGCTACTGCCATTGCTGAAGAGAAGCAACACAAAATGGAAAAGCAGTATCAACGCTTGCAGCCCAAAAACCCCAAATACGTAATGCTGTCCTTGACAGAGCAAGCACAACATCTGGCAGAGCAGAAAGCTGGGTCCTGCTAAATCCTTGGGCGCCACTTGTTCCGTGTGTATTTGCCATTGTTGCTACAGGCTGTAAGCAGCCCCAAAACAGTCACAAACAGAAGTAAGGCTTCTTCTAGCCTCTCTCTAGGAGAGATAGCTTGCCAGGTTTATAAGGAAAGGGAAGTTGCACATAGCGTGGCGGTGCTAGCCTGTGAGGCAAAGTTTTTAGAGTGCTAAATGGAAGCTGTGACTTCGGGCTGTAGATCCAGCAACGATGATGCGTTTGACCATCCTAGTGCCAGGCAGTCCTGTCTGCTTCAGTCTGTGTTACGAGGGTGCACCAGAACCTCTGCTGTCTCCTGCATTTTCATGATTCCTCTACCGACAGATGGGACACCAGAGTTGTGAGGTATAAAGTAGTTGTCAAAGTCAGCACTGAGGAGTAAATATCTAGGCGATGTTCACCCACACAGGGCTGTGAATACTCAGCTGGGATGTGCTTTTTAAGCTAGTCTCTGTACTGAGTGCAGACATGATACGGACAGTGAATCCCCAATGTATCAGACTCACTTGCATGGCTAAGCCTGCAGTCACAGAATCACACAAAACCTCTCCTGCTATGTGAGATGCTCCAACCTCTTTGTCTTTTTTGTGGTCCTTCACTGGACTGGCTCTGGTAGTTCATGTCTCTCTTGTACTGAGAGGCCCAGAACTGGGCCCAGCACTCCAGATGTGGCCTCACCAGGGCCGAGTGGACAGGAAGAATCGCCTCCT